>NC_088219.1:23636385-23661385 GCF_036934945.1 Oncorhynchus masou masou
ACTGTTGGAGGTACTGGAGGACCAGGGTTGGGGTACTGTTGGAGGTACTGGAGGACCAGGGTTGGGGTACTGGTGGGGGTACTGGAGGACCAGGGTTGGGGTACTGTTGGAGGTACTGGAGGACCAGGGTTGGGGTACTGGTGGGGGTACTGGAGGACCAGGGTTGGGGTACTGTTGGAGGTACTGGAGGACCAGGGTTGGGGTACTGGTGGAGGTACTGGAGGACCAGGGTTGGGGTACTGGTGGGGGTACTGGAGGACCAGGGTTGGGGTACTGGTGGGGGTACTGGAGGACCAGGGTTGGGGTACTGGAGGAGATACTGGAGGACCAGGGTTGGGGTACTGTTGGAGGTACTGGAGGACCAGGGTTGGGAAACACGGTTCTAGACTAGGGAGTGTGAAGCCTGATTAGATTAACGATGTGCTGCCCTGGGGATGCGTTCAAAACCAGAGATGGGACACTAATACATAAGCATTGTGTGGAATTGGAACAAGTCACCTAAACCAAACAATGGACGGAGGTCAAAACTAAATGTTCAAAGAATTTCAGTGACTTCTTGAAGCTAGCCCTTTTGATATGAATTGTGTCAAACCACCCAATTATCGAGAACAAACAGCGTGATTCATCAACAGAAAACAAGAAGAAGAATGCCTGGACAACCATTTGTAATGAATTCAACTCAAATGAAAAAGTTAACAACTTCAGGCAAGATACTGGTTTTATTGTTGGCCCACTTTTACAAATCAGAGTCACTTTGAAATGTTCGTTTTTTGTGCAACACAACAGAGTGGGGCCTAAATTTAATGAGCACTACTAATGTATTTAAAAGAAGAGCATGATATGAAGATGTGAATCCGTCATGTTGAGTTGTCTATGACGGAGGAGGAGAAACAGGAAGCAGCAGCAGTACCAATGGTCTTCTCGAACCAGCACCAGTTTCAGGTCCCAGTATTTCCATTTGTGATGAATTAAGGCTGTTCTGAGGGCAACGGGGGGTGCTGCAACTCAATATTATGGAGGTGTTCGTAATGTTTTGTACACTCAGTGTATACATAACACACAAAAGGACACAAACACAGGCCAAAACAGCTCCTACAATGCAATGTATGTAGCAACGGAAAACATGAATGTATTGAAAAGTAATCCATCGAGCCTGAGTACTGTTTATAAATGACTTACAGTACATATGTACTGACTTATATAGACTGTTCTACTGCTCGGTTAATGAGCCCCATGCGCCCCACTACTCGCATCATCTCTATCCCAGGAGTAGGAAGCCGATGTGGGCCTGGATGGCACGGTGTGGAGCGGTGGCCTAGGGTCTGCTCATCATCCCCACGTCTGCCCAGACTTGTTAGGGTTTGTGGGCTTGTGGAGCGTGGGTGTGCACTGGAGCATGTGGAGCCTACTAATGAAGCAATAAAAGTCACGGCGGGTGAGGCGGGGGTGGGGTGTGAGGGGGGGTTGGTTCTGACTGGAGGATTGGGAGCCCAGTCTAACCACCGATAGGAGGTGTGATAATTGAGATGTTGCGACCCCACATATTACCTGCATATTGGCCACATTATGAGCCAAAGAGAAAGGCTGGGAGATGGATGCTGGAACTCCCTGTGTGTGTGTGTGTGTGTGTGTGTGTGTGTGTGTGTGTGTGTGTGTGTGTGTGTGTGTGTGTGTGTGTGTGTGTGTGTGTGTGTGTGTGTGTGTGTGTGTGTGTGTGTGTGTGTGTGTGTGTGTGTGTGTGTGTCAAAGAGCAAGACTGTGGCCTACAACAAGATTGGGATCAACCATTCTGTCAAGACTAGAACAATCTAAAAGTAAAATGTTGAACTTGAGAATGAAGACTGTACTGTACAGACTTCCAACATATCCATTCGCCCAACTAGCTGGACAGTGGACACAGAAGTAATTGGTCTTGTGAGTAGAATATGTCCTGTCTGCTGACACGAATGCAGTGATTCATTGACACCATAGTAGCTTTCCTAACCCTAACCCTACACATGGAGTGAAATGGGTAAGGGGGCAACGCCGGTTCTCTACCCCCTGGAGTCCTGGGGACTGTCCACCAGCTTGTGTGTGTCTCCCTTTGGCAGCTGGAAGGGACCCTCGGCCCAACCTGAGCCCACAGCACCGACCCACCATCACTCAGGACAACACACTAGCATTGAACTATGGCACCTTACAGAAGAAAAATATACTTTCTCTCAGTCTTTAACCCCACATTCCATCAACTTTCATTTCCACTCTAATGTGGGATAACTAATTACAGGAGAAGTACTCATTGGTGTAAGATTAATTGTAAATATTGTATGCAATAATGTCCCCTATTACAATTGTTCCCCATATTCCAACACCATTCTTTGAGGCTGAAGATAGTGTTGTTCACTATCTCAACAATGTATTTTATTTGGACTGAAATATAATCAAAACTGCTGCAGTCCACTTAAAGAAAAGAACAAAAACACACAAAAGCCAGCCAACTGGTGACTTCTCAAAGTAAAAGCCGTAGTTCCTCAGTTCCAGCGCCAAGTGTGATAATGGGCTCTGTGACAGTGCCTGGCTCAGACCTTGGCCTCATGACTGTGGATCGGGGGTCATGGAGAAGAGGGTCAGGGTTGGTTTAGGGGAGTTGGCTTTCTTTTACCAGGGGCTGGATATGATGGATGGTTGGAGCACCTCGTCCTCTGCTTCTCCAGACACTCATCCATTGGCCTCCATTCTCTCGCTCCGCTCTTCCCTGTTGGCAACTTCTCTCCATCTCCTCGCTGCCTCGGACCAGATGTGTTCATTGAACTCTGTCAAGAATAATAAACCACTGGCTTGTAGAGGCACACTGTGCATACAGAGCAGGAGGGTCTGTGTTCTGGAACAAGGATGGGCCCTCAGTCATGAGACATACAGTACATCGACTATTTGATTAAAACAGTATGCCAAGATTGGCCCACTGAATTAAATGTATGTTAAATTAACATATACACAGACACTCACAAACACAACTAATAAGAATGTACTCAGAATTACAGATAGAAGTCCATATCAGAAGGCAATCCACAGGCACATTTACATATATTCATCTCACTCACTCTATCAAGTGACCTCACATAGACTATACTACACTATAGATGTACTGTACACACTATTTTGTCATCAGCCTTTCTGTGGTCTTATGAGATAGGAGTGTTGATATGGAACTATGGTAGAAAGGAACCACTCATAGAGTTCTGCTCTGATGGCACAACCCCGGGCCAGGAGTCCCCTGGGACTGAATCAAACCCTGTCTCTCCTGTCTCTCCTACTTGAACTCTGACGCCCTGGGAGGCCAGCGACTACTGACCACCTCGTTCTCCCCTGGAGAAATTTGAACTGATCTTCATCTAAGTCACAACAACAGACAAACATAGTGTGCTTAAACCAATAACACACAAATTATTGCATTTTTCTTGTCTATATTGAATACATCATTTAAACATTCAAAGTGTAGGTTGAACCCCAAGGCTAATGACTTCATCAAAAGCTAATTGGAGTCAGGAGTTAGCTAACCTGGAGTCAGCTAACCTGGAGTCCAATCAATGAGACCAGATTAGAGATGTTGGTTAGAGCTGCCTTGCCTTATAAAAACAGTCACAAAATTTGAGTTTGCTATTCACAAGAAGCACTGCCTGATGTGAACCATGCCTTGAACAAAAGAGATCTCAGAAGACCTAAGATTAAGAATTGTTGACTTGCATAAAGCTGGAAAGGTTTACAAAAGTATATCTAAAAGCCTTGATGTTCATCACTCCATGGTAAGACAAAGTGTCTATAAATGGAGAAAGTTCAGCACTGTTGCTACTCTCCCTAGGAGTGGCCGTCCTGCAAAGATGACTGCAAAAGCACAGCGCAGAATGCTCAATGAGGTTAAGTAGAATCCTAGACTGTCAGCTAAAGACTTAGAGAAATCTCTGGAACATCCTAACATCTCTGTTGACGAGTCTACTATACGTAAAACACTAAACAGTGTGGTGTTCATGGGAGGACAACACGGAAGAAGCCACTGCTGTCCAAAAAAAACATTGCTGCACGTCTGAAGTTTGCAAAAGTGCACCTGGATGTTCCACAGCGCTACTGGCAAAATATTCTGTGGACAGATGAAACTTCAGTTGAGTTCTTTGGAAGGAACACAACACTATGTGTGGAGAAAAAAAGGCACAGCACACCAACATCAAAACCTCAAAACTACATCCTCACCCACGCACCGCTACTGGTCCTGGCTCTCCACTGGCTAATCCCCCTGGCTCTCCCCTCATTCTCCCCTGCCTCTCCCCTGGCTCTCCACTCGCTCTTCCCTCGCTCTTCTCCTGCTCCCGCCTGGCCAAGGATGAGAGAGGGGCAGCGAAGTGATGAAGGGAGTGCTACTGAAGGCTAGAGTGATGATTTATTTTACAGACACCAAACTGTACACACATACACGCACACACACACACATGCACCCCTTACCCCTGCCCTCCAGCGATCCACTCAGTCACTCACTCTCTCTGACACAGACACACAGACTAGGCCTTTCCAATTAAATCAAAAGTGGTTTGTTTTTATTGGTCTTTTGCACTGACAAGTGGGTTATCATTCTGACAGCTCTACCTGTCATGAGTGGCTGAGAATCCTCAGTTGACAATGCCCAATGCTTCCAATTAAAGGAGAATCAGACTCCTGGTGAGCTAGCCATATTCCCACCTTCGCTACCTCCTTCCATCCTTCCTCCCCTTTCTTCTGCACTCACTCCAAGAGCTTCTGCCATTCCCCTTCGCTATTGCTTTCCTCATAATTTCTACCTCCCCTCTCTCTGCCTCTCTCTTTCTGGTGGAGAGAGGTCTGTCTCTGCTGCAAATTACCAACACAAAATGAGGTGGCGCTGCCTGGCGCTGAGAGCTGCCGGTCCTGGGCCCTGTCAACTTTAATGAGATGATGAAGGTTTATTTCACCCGCATGCTTGTGCTAAATTGTTTCTTGTGTGACAGCTGACTGGAAAATTTGAGTGTTAACCTTATAAAAGATTCAGCGATTCTCATTATTGTCTGTCAAGTCCCATACCTGATGGCTTTTTAAGGTGCATCATTTGCATCCCTGACTGGTCTGGTGCCAATGTGCCAATCCTGATGTTTTTTTATGCTGTTTGTTTGTGTGAAGTCATCTTTTTTACATATCTCCTATTGAAAGCCATGTTATACTCAATGTCCCAAAACGATAGAGATGCCAAAGTTTATCCAAAGACGACACGTATTTCACAAAACAAATCTAGATATATATTTAACACACATCCAATCGAATGAATAAATAAAAATCACCATATTGTTTTCACACATTGCCCAGAGTGAATGGGAGCCCCTGTAGGTGTTATTACTCACAGTGGACAGGGATTTCTTATTGTTGTTTTTTTAATTTTACCCATTTTTCTCCCCAATTTCGTGGTATCCAATTGGTAGTTACAGTCTTGTCCCAACGCTGCAACTCCTGTACGGACTCGGGAGAGGCGAAGGTCGAGAGCCGTGCATCCTCGAAACACAACCCAACCATGCCGCACTGCTTCTTGACACAATGTCTGCTTAACCCGGAAGCCAGCCACACACACACACACACACACACACACACAAACACACACACACACACACAAAGGAAGTGTACACCTGGCCATCCATACACTTGCAAGAGACAAGTGGTGGCAGTGGAACATATTGACGAAGAGATCAGCACACCATAAGCAAGTCTACAGTCTGGTCTCATTCCCTGGTGGAATTGTTTGATAAAGTGGGAAAGTGTACAGAAAATGACTTTAGATTACTCTTGCAAGGGTAGCTCAGAAATATAAATGTACAAAGGTAATCACGACAACTATTTTACAAAAGACAGACCCAAAGCAATATGTTTCCACTTGAATTATTTTGCATACAGTTGTTACTATATTATGTACTTTATATTTTAGCCATGTAATTGTTAATCTGAGAATTGTAAACTCCGGACAGATTTGAGTTGTAAAATAGATAGATCTATAAAAAAAAGCTATTTAGTTTATTTATTTTTTAAATGGCAAGGAACAGGAGTTGTTCAAATGAAATCTCCATAACCCACCTCCGGAGCCCAAGTAGACTAAATTGGAAAGGAAGACAACGTTAGGATGAGTATGTAGGCTACTCTTTTCCATCTCTGTCCCCGCCTTAATGTGACAGCTTGCAGCCGCAATAGGACACTATGGAAGCGGAGAGCGGATTCACTAACCTGCCGGTGTCGAGACCAACGCTCGCCTCCAATCTGTCGGTCACATGGGGGGTTCGATTATTAGGGCCTGTCGGGGAGTCATGTGGGGCTAACTGTTTTGGAGGAAAAAAAACGAAAGTGGAGACAATGGCATTTCATGCACATTAAAGTTTGCGTCACGCCATCCTTTCAGCACATGCTGTTTGGACTATTATTCCTCATTAGCATTGTATTACTATTAGATAGGCTACTTATTATGAGCTAAACGTTGACTATTCGATGCTGGAGCTTTGTTCACCCCCAGAAAAGAAGTGTATGGAGTAGTATTTTGTGGCCTAATTATGCATGTATGAAATTCTTGCTCTCGGTGCATATGCCTATGCAACAACAAAACATTTGTTGTCCGATAAAATAAAAATATTATTTGTGTCATAATAATTTTTTAAACAATGAGTTCACAGCACTGGCTGTGTCCTCAACGCATTAGAAATGAATGCAGGCTACGTTAAATCTAGGCTATAGGAAGAAATATTATAATGATATGCATTTCTCATACCAGTAGCAAAACAACAACAACATGATGAAGCTGATACTGATGCTGATGCTGATACTGATGCTGCTGATAATAATAATAATAATAATAATAATAATAATAATAATAATAATAATAATAATAATAATAATAATAATAATAATAATAATAATAATATACAAATCGTTTCGGAATTAATATTGAATCAGAAAAAAAAGTTATCAAATACACCCTTAATATTTTTTTATAAAAGTATTTTGATATTTATAAAAGAACTCTAACATAGATGGAAAAACAATTAACCTAAATTCTGACTCAATACATGCAAAGGTAAAAAACTGTCCATAATGTTTGAAAAAAAAAGCCTGTTAAGTTTTGACTGAACGAGATGCGAGAGAAAAGTCCTACCAGCTCCACATAATAACCCCATTCATTATAAGCCTCATCAATGATGTAATGAAAGCAAATAGTGGAGAAAATTTCTGTAAACAGTTGGATCTGAGTATCCTGGTGAATTCAATGTCTCTTTTAATCAAAGAACGGGAGCGAGGAGGAGGGATGAGTGAGAATGTGGGGGGTCCACTTTCCTCTCCACAAGCCCGTCAGCACCCAAAAAGTCCCCTCAACCAATGAAGTCTTGTCACTGGGGACTCACGTGGACGGGGCGTCTTTAAAAACCTAGCTCCTGAGTTTTCCTCAAGTTTAATCTCTGTGCTTTCGTTCACAGTTATGTCTATTTAACCCGCGTTACCTCTGTTTTACAGTGCACGTCTTCTCGACTGCAGCTGCCCACCGGTTTCGAGTGTCTTGTTGCATCTCTATGCTGGCTCAGGATGCCTTTACCTTCCTCTGCCATCGAGCGCCGCACGGGTCACACAAGCGAACCACTTTTTAAGTGATTAACATTTCAGCAATTGTGTCCTCGCGCTGCGTCATTTCCAGGTCTTGAATTCTACCTGCAACACTCGCTGCTGTCTCTGTCCGTGGTGCTGAAACGTGGTGCTGAAATCGCCTGCCTATTTACCTTGCGCTAATGCCGCTCCACTGCCTCTAATCAATGCAGTTGTTTGTCAATATTTGAAATAAATTGAGAAATAATTGAGAAATCTTACCGACGAGTTTTCATTTCTAAAAAATGTTGTAAAAAATTGGATCCAGAAAAATCAATCAAACTTCCCAACAGAGAATAGCACCAAGCTGCATCGATTTTATGAAGAGTGCTGTACTTAGGACAAAATAGTTGGATGCTGGGTTGATGTAACATCGATAACCTGGAGATTTTGCCATTTTGCCAGCTATAAAATTCAATCAAGAAGAGGAGAAAACATCGTGGATGAATATTTGTGATTTCGTAACATCTTTGGATTTTCCAGCTGGATAAATTGAGGCAGTCTCATCTCAGCAATCGCTGCTCAACCTGAACTTGCCTCGAATACCAATGATAGTTTGAGTTGAGGCCTCGAAGAACTCAGTTGCGCCGGTAAACAATGGAGGCATCCACCAATGGGTCCAGCTTTGGGATCGACTCTTTACTTTCCCACAGACCTGGAAGTCCAGTCATGTCGAAAGGGGACAGTTTGGTGGGAGAGTGCCGGTCACCGTTGGAGTTCAGCCCGAGGTCAGACCTAGAGAGCGGCTGCTCCTCTCCCCGGTCGCCGAGGAGGGAGTGTGTGGATGAGGCATCGCAGAGGCAAGGTCACGCTATCGGGCTGCCGCTTCATCTCCAACAAGGACAGATCTCCGCCGGGTCACAGCCGCGGACCGTCACCTCTTCCTTTCTGATCAGAGATATTCTAGCTGACTGCAAACCGCTGGCCGCCTGCGCCCCATACTCCAGTAATGGCCTGCCAACTCAAGAAACGGGGCGACTTGCCTCCAAGCTCGCAGAGGACTTCATGGACAAAATCCATAGCAACTCGTCGTCAGACAGCGAATACAAAGGTAAAAGACTGATGTAAACAAACATAATGTTTTAAAATCAATAACACTTAAGTCTATTTATCACATAATTTCAAATTGAATTTTTGTAGGCCTGCTGTTCTGCATTTGTGTGTTAGCTTTATGCAGATATTAGGCTAGCCTGCAGTAGCAGTTGATTTGCTATATCATTGATTTTAACTCTAGAAGTTTTTAAGGTTTTACAGTTTGACTCGGAAGACTAGGGAGAAAGTATTGTATCTATGCTGGCACAAAATGAATCCCATATAATATGTATCTAATCAAATATAAAATTATATGGAACATGATATGTACACTTATGACTGTAAACCCTATAGAGATGAATCGCTTGGTGAAAGTTTTCCAACAATATTATCTTGGACAACAGGAGCTCTATCGGCTATAGTTACAGTTTATATAGGTTAATTGAAAAATAATACACTAGCCTTTTCTTTAAGTATTACATCCACACTGTTGATATTCTCCAATGATTTGCTGTCAACCCGTTTTTCCTTTCAAACGCATTTGCTTGCATTAGCAGACGTCTTAAAAGCATCTGTTGATGTCAGGGAGGCAAGAGAAAAGCTGGGGAAAATATGACAGGGTCGCCTCCAGATAAATGCCATCAAAGATCTGTCGGTTTCCAATCATGTCAGCCACAACATACATGTCACCTCGATTGTCAGTTGAATGATGCAGCACCTGGATACAACTAAGTCATCCGTTGATAGGCGAGGTCAATTCCTTCCTGGATACAACTAAGTCATCCGTTGATAGGCGAGGTCAATTCCTTCCTGGATACAACTAAGTCATCCGTTGATAGGCGAGGTCAATTCCTTCTTGCAGGAATTAGTCAATACATATAATACATTTGCTCTTTATTTAAGCAGGTGGGCCAGTTGAGAACAAGTTCTCATTTACAACTGCGACCTGCCCAAGATAAAGCAAAGCAGAAATATTTATCTGATTAACTTATACAACCAAAACACAAAATATATCCACCCCTTAAGAAAATGGCAGGTTGCCGTGACAAAAAAAAGATTATAATAAGGATATATTATTAGTATTCATACTCTTATTCTTATTGTTATTATTCATTAGACTATTGGTTAATATTAGTCATATTATTTAATGTTATTTATACTATAGTGAACAATGTTATTACATCCATCTTTTATAGCAAGAGTTTAACGTTTTTCCTGCAGGTCAATGACTTCACCCCAGTTTACAAAAAGAAACATGAACATGAATAACACATCATTCTACTTTGGATACAGTGTGTGTGTGTGTGTGTGTGTGTGTGTGTGTGTGTGTGTGTGTGTGTGTGTGTGTGTGTGTGTGTGTGTGTGTGTGTGTGTGTGTGTGTGTGTGTGTGTGTGTGTGTGTGTGTGTGTGTGTGTGTGACAGATTCTCATTGATATCAACGCAGTCAATTCTGCTCCATAAACCTTGTAGGGACTAGTACGCTGCTTTGATTTCAGCGAATCCGCCTCTTAATATTTTGGGGATTTGATGCAATTTGTCCCAGTGCTAATCAGATTTGTAACGCGCGAGGCCGGCCGGCTCTTTATTTCGCTCTTAACCGCAGCCCTGTGAAGTTTCTCCGGTCGCGGTTGAAAGACTCCCTTCCCCTGTGGCTCAATTATCCGGATTATTGTGGTTCTTGAGAGACGACTCAACTATTCAGCTAGCAAGAGCTCTCACGTCGTGTAGCCTCTTTTTGGAGAGAAGCGTGGGATGGGGGAGAATGAACTGAACATGGTTTATTACAGTTCAAGACCCAACACAACAGCAAAGTAAAGAATATAACCAATGGGAATCTTACACATAGTACATTGCAGAAACAATGTTTTAAAATGTGCAAACAATAAGGGACATACATTTTTTTGATAGGCGACATCTTCATAAAATCTCTAGGCGCAATGGAGAGTGGCCTAAAGTCCTCAGACATTGGATCACCAAAACTAGGCTATATGAATGTTGAAAAACGTTAAACTTTGAAATATGTCCATTTGTAAATGTAGCTAGGCCTATATTTTGATGAAATCCCAGTCTGTCATGGGTTTATAGGCCTACGTGCCTGTTTAATCAACCTGGTCTCAGAGCATTTTTTAAAACCTTTTTTAAACTAGGCAAGTCAGTTAAGAACAAATTATTATTTTCAATGACAGCCTAGGAACAGATTTTTACCTTGTCAGCTCGGGATTCGATCACTAGTCCAACGCTCTAACAACTAGGCTACCTGCTGCCTATTTCGCATAATTCTGTACTTAAATCATAGACAGTCCATTTAGTATGGTGTGTTACGTTTCCTATGTTACGTTTCGTATGGTTTGTATTAATTTGTTAATGTCCAGCACGCATTTCGTATAATATGTTACGAATTAAAATTCATGTTATATGTTCCGAATTTGCTAAATATACAATATTGTCAGAATTTTCAAAACGTACAATATGTTACGAATATGCAAAACATTGGATATATTATGATTTTTTGCTAGCTCACGAACGTTAGCTAGCTAGCTCGCTAAAGTTAGCTAGGCTAGGGATTAAGGGAAGGGTTAGGGTTAGCTAACATGCTAAGTAGTCGCAAAGTAGCTAAAAAGTAGTCATTAGTTGAAAAGTTGCTTATTAGCTCAAATGTTATTTGTCTATGATGAGATTCGAACTCGCAACCTATATGCCCACCCATCCACCCTACTTTCATTTGCCTTAAAACTATCTGTCTTATGTAACCATACCAAAAGTAACAAATCATCCTAAATGCAGTGTTTTCAATTACTTACAGAATAATACGAAATGCTGAGACAAAGTTGGTTTAATGTTCTTACCCATCAATTTGATAGGCTTTATGAACATTTGAAACATCTGTATTTTCTTGTTGCTGAGTGTTTCATGTTTAAGAAATAAGGCCCGAGGAGGTGTGGTATATGGCCAATATACCATGGCTAAGGGTTGTTCTTAACACGACGCAATGCGGAGTGCCTGGACACAGTCCTTAGCCGTGGTATATTGGCCATATATCACAAGTCCGAGGTACCTTATTGCTATTATAAAGTGGTTACCAACATAATTAGAGCAGTAAAAATACATGTTTTGTCATACCAGTGGTATACGATCAGATATTCCACAGCTGTCGGCCAATCAGCATTCAGGGCTTGAACCTGCCAGTTTATTATTGTGTATAGTTTACAGACGAAAGAAACGGTGGTCTCAGAATGACTCCCTGTTAAAATAAAGGTTAAATAAAATATTTGTCCTATTCTTGTGAGCAGTGAAAGAGGAAGGAGGCCGAGAGATCTCGAGTAGTAGGGACAGTCCGCATCACATTCGGCTGAAGAAACCCAGGAAGGCGCGAACAGCCTTCACCGACCACCAGCTGGCCCAGCTCGAGCGCAGCTTCGAACGGCAGAAGTACCTGAGCGTGCAAGACCGAATGGAGCTGGCTGCTTCCCTCAACCTCACAGACACACAGGTCAAAACCTGGTACCAGAACAGGAGGTAAGCACTGCCACACCTGGTTGCCTTTAGTTTAATTACACGAAGTATAACCTATTTAAAAGGACGATAAGTATTTTGATAGTGGGATACAGGTTTAATGGATGAATGCAGTGTACTCATGCCAAAATAGAATATGTGTGGGCGCGTGCACCTGTCAGCTCTTCACCTATAGACAGAATGATTTTCTCATGTCAGTCAGACAAATTTATTTGTCACATATGCAGCCAGGTCACATAGATCGATTTTATTTCTCAAAACTTGCACACACTGCATCAATTTCTTCACGATAAAGGAGAAAATTATAACAGAAAAAGAATATTGGCAATTGGGCACTGCATTAAAACTTTGAACAATGTGATTCAAATTCAAATACGGAACGGAAGACGGTAGAAATATTTGTTGTTTTTAATCATTTTTGGAGGGGGGAAAAAACAAATGGTTTCCTAATGAAGCTTTGACATCCAGACAGCAAACGACATTAATAAATATAAAAACACAACACTTTAGTGCATTAATAATCTATCGTTGCATGTATGCCATATCAATAATTCACCCACGCTACTACATTTACTCAATTATTATAATTATAAATAATTTACCTAATAGAGGAGTGCTTTTCAATTGACAATCTAAATCTGACAGATTACCCTTCCGCGTGAATACGCGTGACGGGGGAATGATTTAACAGAATAACCGAAGTGCGTCACTGAGAGTAGCCACACTTTGCATCTTTATTTGAAAAATAGTGGAAAACACATTTCCGACGCCATGATGACACCAATACAATCCCAAACCGAAAATTCACCCATTGAATACAGATGTTTCCAACTTACTGAACTTTAATGACTGAAATTAAATGTGCATTTCAAACCCCACAATGGAAAAGAAAATGTATATTGTGGTAAGAAACTATGCTACATGTTTTGTTAACGTTTTTACTAACAAGGAAGGCCTACATCCAGTAAGAAAATTTTTATTTCGTTGAAATTGAACCACGTATCTTATTTGTGCATGCATTTTCAACGGGTTTTCGACAAATATGTTTTTTTATGCATGCAGTTGTGATTGAATTCTAAACTTTATGATCCGAGTCTTATAATAAAAATATTTGAACTGTACTTTTCAAACTTATTTAGAACTTTACGATAAGAGTTCCCTTACTAATATCTACTGTTTCTTGTCCGAATAGAACAAAGTGGAAGAGGCAGACAGCGGTTGGACTGGAACTGTTAGCGGAGGCTGGAAATTACTCTGCTCTTCAGAGAATGTTTCCGTCGCCCTATTTCTACCCTCAAAGCCTGATGTCCAACCTGGACCCCGGAGCGGCGCTCTACCTATACAGAGGACCCTCGGCGCCTCCTCCCGCTCTGCAACGACCTCTCGTTCCGCGGATTCTTCTCCACGGTCTGCAGGGGGGTAGTGAACCACCCCCACTCCCCCTTCTCTCCGGTGTGCTTCCCCGGCCAACACAGCAGCGGTGAGACGGACTCTCCGGATATATGCCATACCTGGCAGTCTGGGACTCCAAACGAGAGAGAAAAAAAACGATTCAAACTGGTGACAAAAGAAGCTGGCATCAGACAATGAACTTCATGACTAAATTTCCAACTCTGGACAGGTTTTTACCATACTGAAGTTATTTATTTATAACTTAGGCCTATTTATTTTTCTCTATGTATTTAACTTATATATTTATATTTTTGTTTACCATAAAAATCTTTGGCGTGGGCTGCATCAGAAAGGACACGATCGTTTTACAGATACTAGTTGCTGGCACCAAGTCTTATGGCAATGTCACTTTTACTCAGACTTCAGAAATCATAAAATTACTATTATTATGATTATTAGGCTGTTGTCAGAATACAATGGAGAGAGAAAAACATGCATAACAAACCAATGTATTGGTCTGTAAACTGAAATGGCATTCCAAATTGAGTTGAATAATTAGAGGAGAGCCAAAGACATTTCATAACAGTTATTCTTTCTCGTTCTCTTTACAAAGACCAGTTGACTTTCATTCACTTTTTTTTTTACAAAGGAACAACATAAGAATCAGCAGACGTAGACATGTAAAAACGAATATTTTGAATTCTATTTTTTAAAGTATCTTGATTTGAAGATATTTTTCTTTCACTCATTTTTTTCTTTCCTTCAGATGACAAAGATTCTGTACAAAAACTATAGATTAGCAAGAGCTCAAGGTTTATTCCCTATCATTTCAGAGATAATCAGGGGGGGAACAATGAAGTTCCATGAGATTAACATGTATTTAAAAATGTCCAATCATAAGGTTTTTACCTAAAGTCCGAATGATATCAAATACGGAGTCAAAGTAAGAGGGAGGCCTAAATCAATTTACGAAGGCGCAATGTATCCTTGCAAACCCTTCATTTTTGATAAACAAATAATGATTGAAGACTGAGTCGGTTGCCAATTTGGTTCGTGTGCCTGTTGATTTGCTAGGTGTATTAAACAGACGTTGTGCATTACTTACTTACGTTATTTCATACGAAACCGGTGAAAACCTTGTTAGGCTACTTACTCTCTTTAGTGAAAATGTATATTGCAGATAGTCATTTGTGGATAGGTTCTCTTATTTCTGGATCGTTTTTTGTTCCCCTCCCCATGTGTTAGCTAAACGAACCTTTTGTCAAACTGTTCAAACATCTTAAGTCGGCGCTAGAGGGGGATCTACTTTTATATACGTGCAAATAAAGGTATTTCATTTAATAACGTGACTACGTTATATCTTTCAAAACCCACGCATGACAAATATAGGGCCCACAACGATTTTTATTGCAAATGGAATACATGTAGGCTAATCGTCTTCGTTATCACCATCCTCACCTTCGAGTTCAACCAAAGAGCAATGCACTCGTTTGATACACAAAGTAAACTTTTGAAATGAGCATGAGACTTTGGCTGTAGGCATATACTTTTAGTCCTCTATATTATTTTATCAAGGTTATATTTTATAAGCAATCTAATATCTGATTAGTTGTTGTTTTGGGGTTATTCAAGGTCTGGTAAGTGGCGTTTTCTCCCGGAGGTAGAATTGGACAAACGGATTTGGTCCTGCAATCATTGCTCGAGTCAACAGTTCACTTTCCAATTTATCAATGGATTAATTAATGACATTGATCATTAATGACAACCTCGTGTGTAGCCAAACTGTACAGCAAAATGACACGGTGACATCCTTTCATATATATAATGCCAGAATGTAATTACAAACAAAGATGATAATTTGGTATATTTCATCATAAAACAACAACACGTGTTCTGTTGAGACAAAGGAGAGTCAAGGAATAACTCACATGTGATAAATATGCCTGATAAAATCCAATTAAGGTTCGTATAATTATATTAGAAACACCGTGTTTGAATACTTTTTAACATGTCTGTCAAACACTCCCTCAACCCCCCTCACGATTTGTTTAATGTCATGGATTTAATTTGTCGAACCTAAAAATGTTCATAAAGAATGTCACCGCCAGAGCAAGGAACATTAACCAACTTAACCTTTAAAACACGCCTAGATATTTATCCAACGCTTTGGAGTGGTGAGAGTTCAATTTGAGACATTTTATTCTGACTTGATATCTAAAACGTTTGCCTTATAAGTTATGACTAGAAATGTATTTTGGTAGGCTATATATTTGATATGAATAAATACAGATGTATTTCAACGTCCATCCGCCTTGGCTTAGGCTCGTAGTTCTGCCAAACGTTTCATTAATGGGAATATGTATATAATAAAACACACAACGACAATTAAAACACACACGCCATGCCTCAAACGTGAAGTCGGTTAAATCTAACATAGGTCTAATAAATCATGGAAATAGGCTGCTACGGATTCGAGCAATTGCATCGAGCGTCAATCATTGGAAAAAGAGGTCAATTTATTCAGCTAGGCTAGCACATGTTGCAAATAGGCTAATACACTAGACCTATACCCTACACCGGCAGACTACATTAATAATTCATTTTCATTAGTTTTCCATAAACAATATGAAGACGAAATATTATTGTAAGTGTGCAATTGTTTAAGTGCCTTAAATGATCCCATTTGGAAATTGATTGCTTCCATGCCTCTTTCTTGAGAGTGTTTGTGATGTGCTCTTTGCCAAACGGCTCCAACAGCTGGTGACCGGGCGACGCTGACTGTGGGCCGGATCAGCGTTGGGACATCTGGTCAGCGGCTCGGCAGTGCCTCTGCTCCACCAACCCCACCCTCCACCCCAACCTCACTCCTAATAGGAGTCTAACTTTAAACCAACCAAAATATCAGACTATAAAGCATAGGGTTGGGGAGTTTAGTCTGACAGAGTTGGCCAATAGGATATTAATGATTAGACCAAATACTTTATTAGCTTTTAATTGAAAGTCGATAATAGTCACCGCTCGCATGGCACATGTTCTCCTTTCTCCCATTGACCACCAGCGAATCACTCCATAAAACATCACACTGACTTCGACTAATTGACACATTTATAGTGCGTACATTTGCTACAGCCTAACTGAGAAATAGTAGCCTTTAAAGGCTACACATCACACTGTGGTTGGTTGGGACTTGAAAAAAAGGGAGAGGAAAACCTGTAGCAAATTCCCACCTTCCCACCCAAAAAAATCTAATTAGAAGTATATCATAAGGATCCATGACTGATTCAAATAACGATGACCCCCCTCAACATTTATGAAAAGGGTTATTCTTGCGAAGTGCGCAGCTGATTACAGGGAAAGCTCCCTGTCTTGCTGGATGACGCTGATATTTTTGCATGTGAAAGGATACGTGCAAATCCCTCGGCTCTTGCCGCGGTTTGTCCCCGGCTCAGGGTTAATGAAGTGCGGATAGAGTCTCGTTGAGCTCCCGACAAAACAAAAACACAACACGGGGAGGCTTAGACTCAGAGGATCAGTGACTCTGATTAAACTCATTGACTCAGAATAAAAACTAAACAAAACAACCTTCAGAGGAAATTAAGAGTCAATCAAAGCGCAATTTGCGTTGTAGAGTGGGCGATAGTCTTTTTTCACAGTGCCTTTTCAATCAGTGTTTTATCTGTAGATTTGGTTACTACTGGAGACTTTTAAAATCAACAGGCAACGTTATTTAATACCAAGGAAGCCTCAGAGAATGGAAAAATCGTTAAATACCAAATGATACAGAATAGCATATTTTGCTTTTCTTACAAACAGTTCTAATAAAATACTTGAGGCTGTTTCTCCTATTTAGCAACTGCATATCCAATTGAATTTCAAATGATTAACTATTTTGTGATGTATTTATTTAATAGTGAATAATTATAAAGTCTTATTGTAACTTAATATCCACAACCATTAAAAAATCAAGTTAAGTTTCCCATATTTGTTAGAAAACGAAAATAATAGGCTACTTGCAATAGTGATTGAACCAAATTAAGCTTAAATGTAGGCCATGAACATAGGCTGTAGTGTTGCAGTGAAAAATAAATTCCCACTATACCCATAAACTTATAATAATGGAGTTAAAGATAATACATAAGCATTTGTCAATAATATTTGATATAAAAAAAGACCGACAACCAGTAATACGACATGACAATATCACACTGGATACTATTGAACATTTGCAACTAAGCTGTGTATGAAGTGTAAAGGTGAACACATACAGTGAGCTCCAAAATTATTGGGGCAGTGAAACGTTGTTGTTATTTTGGCCCAACGGAACTTTAGATTTTAAATGATACAATGCTACCACGATTACGGATAATCCGAAATGAATCATGAATAATGATGAGTGAGACATGTACAGAGACATAAATATCATACCCCCCGAAAAATGCTAACCTCCCACGTTGTTGTAATAGTGAGAGGTTAGCATGTCTTGGGGGTACGATATTCACGCATCTGTAACTTTCTCATTGTTCACGATTCATTCAGGACTATCCGTAATCATGGTAGCATCCGCATTAACGTAGAAGTGCTTAGAAAGATATTCTTATTTAGAATAGAAGAGACTCCAAAATGACACAATACACAATCCTGATCGGTTGCATCACCGCCTGGTATGGCAACTGCTCCGCCTCCGACCGCAAAGCACTACAGCGGGTAGTGCGTACGGTCCAGTACATCACTGGGGCCAAGCTTCCTGACATCCAGGACCTATATACTAGGCGGTGTCAGAGGAAGGCCCAAAAAAGTGTCAAAGACTCCAGTCACCCAAGTTAAAGATTGTTCTCTCTGCTACCGCACGGCAAGCGGTACCGAAGCGCCACGTCTCGGACCAATTAATCAAATGGCCACCCGGACTATTTACATTGAACCCCACCTCCAACAAGTTTGTAGAGTCACACGCTTGATGTAAACATTGCGTGCTAGGAATATGAGACCAAATATTAAACATTGGACTACTTTATTACACATAAATTAATTTGTCCAAATACTTTTGGCCCCCTAAAATGATGGGACTATTTACAGAAAGTGCTGTGATTTCTAAAACGGTTCACCCAATATGGATGAATATTAAAGCTGACAGTCTGCACTGTATCATTACTCCAAAGTGGTGGAGTACAGAGCAAAAAAACAAAAAAATGTGTTCCTGTCCCAATACTGTTGGAGCTCATCGTATATTTATTCAGTATGGTGGGTTAGGGGGAGAATGACAGGTCCAACCAGGTTGGTCATCACTTCATGGGTGTGTGTGTGTGTGTGTGTGGGGGGGGGGGGGGGTGAACCAAGGAAAAACAGCCCCTACCAGCCCCTACCATGGCTCTCTCACCCCATCATTCTGTAGGCCCGCCATTCTCTCTCACACAAACAAAGTCAAGAACAACACACGTTATTCTACCATATCATTGGGTAGGATGGGAGAGGGGACAGAAAAGAGAAAAATACCAAGAATTTGTATTCTGGCACATTGAAAGATAAACATTTAGTAGAGAAGATTGAAATATCAGTCGAAACTGGCGCGAGTGAAGGAGTCAGGGGAGAAAACAGTAAGTCATTCCTGTGGCAAAGTCAGGGTTAGCAAATCCTCTTGTGGCCCAAGTTATGAGGCAGAGAGAGGAGGAAGAAAAGCTTTGCCATGCAGAGAGGAGATAACCCCGCTAATAATTTCCCTGATAAAACTGGGAGAACTACAAACATGGGTCAGTGGCGCAGAGATTGACATACCAATCTCAGCAAATAACGAAAGCTTCCCGCTTCCCGCTTCCCTCTCAGAGCTGAAGGAGAAGAGAAGAGAGAAGGGAAGATGAATGAAATCAGGACTAACAGATGAAGTGGTGGCGCCTCCTGTTCAAGGCCTGCCCCCCAGTCAGTGATTACTGCCATGTACCCCCAGCAGGGAGGCAGTGTAAGCCACACAGGCATCACATGACACAGAGATGATCTAATCAATAAATTGTGGTGTTAGGGTCGGCCTGAGATCCTGTCTACCGCAGAGGTCCCCAAGCAGCCTCTCAAGACAATGTCCACCCCTCCCCTGACCCCCCACTACCGAACAGAGCAATGTTTCTGGGATAATACACCCCCGAGCAATAACAATGTCTCACACAGGACTGACCCTGACCACAACAGAGGCCTACAGTAGAGTGAGGGGACAGCAGCCTCAAAGACCATAAGTCCCCACCAGTCTCCACATCACATTATAGCACCTCCTGCTGGATGGGGGAATTCTGCTGCCTCCAAATCTCTGTATACACTGCAGACCTGGTACCATTAGCAAAACTAATTATCTAGCTACCGAGTTACAATTTGGCCTGAACAAAAAATACCTACGCCTGAGGATGGTGAAATTCCATAAATCTCTACTGAATTCAGAAACTGTATAATGGTCTTCTTATCTTATGTCTTTGACTTCTACAGTAAGAGCGGTAATCTTGATCCACCATATAATGTCAATTTCTACCCAAACATCACCCTACTTAAATATGATTCCCAGTGATGATAAATGCAGCTCCTAGACAATGGAGGAGCTCCTCTTCCAAGGTAGCATTACTATTTATGTGATCCCTGTGTACAGCATGCATATATGGAGGAGAGTCCACATGTTACGGTCTAATTTAAGTGGACTAAATAATAAGGAACAGGCAGTGTCTCGGACACCCCGGTGGACCCCTGGGTCAGTGTACAGGACCACAGGGAGGCCTCTCACCTCATAAACATAAAGAGAGGAGAGAAGCATCAATAAGTCATGAGGTGTGGTATACATGTATATTTAACGCCCTTCCGTGTGAAGTCTGGCAGGCGCTCATACCCTGTCTGCTGCTAGCTGGCAGAAAGCAAGAGAGGACCATGTGTGCTTTTGTCTTACAGTTGTCTCACTGTTCAGTGTGTTTGAGAGTGGGGGTCGGGGCGGAGGGAGTGTTTGGAAATTAGAGTTGAAAAAGACAAGTAAAAGTTGTAGGGGCTAAGAACATAAGTTCAACTGAAGACAAAAATGCAAACATCACACTACAGGCAGAGCCGCATCTTTCTATAGGCAGACTACGAGCTGTACATTGCCTGCCCCCCCCCCCCCCCAAAAAAAATGTTAGAAAAGTAGAAAACACAAGGTGCAATGTCAAAATGTGATAGTGCATCAGCAGTTTTCCACTTGTCATGTCAATCACTGACAGTCACTTAATTAGCCATGTCAGCTAACATTTTTTAGATTGCTAGGTAAGGTAGTCTAGCCAGCTATCTACACCTTGTAGTAGGCCTAATCATCACCAAATGCCCAGAGGCCCTGATCTCCAATGGGCCCCCATGGATTTTGTTAGTCACTCTCACACAGATATCATGTGAACATGCAATAAGTCATGGCAAAATGTGTAGAATTGCAGTAAATGAGCTTTTAAACTGCAAAAGTTTCTCACAACCCCATTGCAAAATGTGTAGAATTGCAGAAAATTTGCTTTAAAACTTCAACAATTTCTCTCATGATAAAATGTAGAATTACAGGATATTATCATTGAAACTGCAACATTTTCTCTTTTCTCTGCCCCATGGCATGAGTAGAATTGCATGAAATTAGTTTACCCGTGAGGTGGGGGAGCCCCCCCACCAAATCTCACATAGGACCCCCAAAAGGCAAGAGGTGGCACTGATTAGAGTGAACTACCAAGCTAAGAAAATGGCCACATGCTCTCTTGCTTTAGACAGGGGTTTGAGAAGCAGACGTAAAGCCATGGTGGGGAGAATACGATGAAGAACAGGAAGGAGAACCCAATGAATAACAGGAAGGAGAACATGATGAAGAACATGAAGGAGAACATGATGAAGAACATGAAGGACAACATGATGAAAAACATGAAGGAGAACATGAAGGAGAACATGATGAAGAACATGAAGGACAACATGATGAAGAACATGAAGGAGAACATGAAGGAGAACATGATGAAGAACATGAAGAAGAACATGATGAAGAACATGATGAAGAACATGATGGAGAACATGATGAAGAACATGAAGGAGAACATAATGAAGAACTTGATGAAGACATCGTTGTTTTGTTTGCCCCATTGCGCCTTTGCTGTCACCAGCCATTAACAGGCAAACAGACCTAAGGACCCTTACTGGGTCACGGTGGCAATTCTCACCAGTTTTACTACAACTATAGTAAGTGCAGTGTGGACAGTGAGCAACAATGTCTCATTGAATGTGTGTGTGTGTGTGTGTGTGTGTTTGTGTGCACGTGTGTGTGTGTGCATGTGTGTTGGGTAAAGGCTGGTCAATTGGACATGTGAGGCCAGTAGCAGCCGTGAGGCTGACTGCTGGGGGAGATGTTCTACCTCCAACGACCACTCCTTGACTTCCCATTCGCCTCTGTGGACCCCCAGGGCTGGCCAAGCAGCTGCCCGACTGAGCTATAGCTCCAAGCCAAGGCAAAGACCCCTGGCTAACAAGCCAAAGATAGAGAGCTGGGAGGAGTAAGGTGGAAGAGAAGAGAGAAGACAAGATAGCAGAGAGGAGTAAAAAAAACAAACAGTAAATAAACTAATAAGTCAAGAGAGACACAGAGATAGGCTATGACATTTGTGCTTAACCCTTAGCCTACAATTTCAGTGGCCCTGTGGAAATCTAATGAACATAATACAAAGATCCCCATCAAAATCTGTCTGTTTAAGCTAGAGATATCTGGGGTGCGTCTCAATACATCGCATCCGCCGATATCACCCTTCCACATCTGCGGTGAAAGATAGCAGAGCTTGAGCGGTGTTTGTCAGACCATGAGACACCCCAAAAATCAGTCTTCTCACGAAAACCTCTGCAGCATCCGAACGGTTTGGCCTACAAACTATTATGACGACTCTAGTGAAAGATTAGACTCCGTTTTGCTCTAGCACGCCCACAAGCCTTGCAAGACTCGTCTGAAGGTCCCTGGGACCATTTAAAAGTTAATGGAAGTATATACGGATAGGGTTTAGTGCATAAACTAAGGGAATAAATACAACAGTTTCCTGATACAGTGCTTAAGGGGGCTGAATAATTTTGCACGCCCAATTTTTCAGTTTTTGATTTGTTAAAAAAGTTTGAAATATCCAATAAATGTCGTTCCACTTCATGATTGTGTCCCACTTGTTGTTGATTCTTCACAAAAAAATACAGTTTTATATCTTTATGTTTGAAGCCTGAAATGTGGCAAAAGGTCGCAAAGTTCAAGGGGGCCGAATACTTTCGCAAGGCACTGTATGTCTTCTATCTCTCAGATATAGGACAGACACTTCACAACAAACTTCCTTTCCTTTTGTTCCAGGTCATGAGTCTGTTTCTATTGACTAATAGCAGTAATGCCAAATTCAATTTTGCATCACATCATTTTTGTTTATTTTTGTCTGATACTTCAAGGGGCCTTAAAATTCAAAATTAAATAGCAAAATGATCCTTGGTATGTCCTTTTTAAAACAATTGTTACGTCTCTCATCTGAATGGGGATTGGACCAAAGCACAGCGTGGTAAGTGTCCATGCTATTTATTGATCAAAACACTCGAACAAAATAGCAAAGAGAAAAAACAAACAGTTCCGTAAGGCAAATAAAGTATACAGAAAACAACTACCCACAAAACACAGGTGGGGAAAAGGCTACCTAAGTATGACTCCCAATCAGAGACAACGATAGACAGCTACCTCTGATTGGGTACTACACTGGGCCAAAAACAAAGAAATAGAAAACATAGAAATAAAGAAACTAGAATGCCCACCCTAGTCACACCCTGGCCTAACCCAAATAGAGAATAAAAGCTTCTCTATGGCCAGGGCGTGACAACAATGCCATATAGCTTAGTAGATCAGAGGGCGGATTTTTATAATGGAGATAGCTAGCAACACCAGCAAACAGAGCACAGGGCTTCCTCACCCTGTTCCACACAGCTGAACAGGGATACACACACCGGGGGTTTGAAGTTAGTCTGGAGTGGCAAGACGAATAAAGCCTGAGGAGTGTGATGCCAGGTAGAGGAGAGAAGCATCTTCAAACGGTTATCAATACAATTGTCTGTGCCAGATGCAGCAGTTTAACCTCTTTAGCGCGTCACACTTCTGCTAACTGGATGTGACGCCTCCTCGCCACGGCGCCACAGTCTTCATAGAGCCTCACAACACTGGAGGATGATGGGTACTGAGAGTCCCAGTTTAACTCTGTACAGTTCCTTTAACAGTCCCCAGACTGAACCACTATTTTGTCGCAGTGAAAACAACAAATATATACACAAGGTGAAAAAAAGTCGGTACTCTCAGAACGGTACTTTAAAGCCTGCTTTTCGCAGACGTCTCAAGGCAGACATTTTCGTGCATGGGAAGAAACTTTTCCTGACTTCTCTCACAACACTTTGTATTGAGTATGTTTATAAAAATAAGTACTAAATACATCTCATCTCACTGAGTTTATCTGTAAATATTTTAACATGCAAGCTATTCACACCATTACATTATATCGGGGCGGAAGGTAGCCTAGTGGTTAGAGCGGTGAACTAGTAACCAAAAGGTTGTTAGATCGAATCCCCGAACTGGCAAGGTTAAAATATGTTGTTCCGCCCCTGAACAAGGCAGTTAACCCACTGTTCCTTGGCCGTCATTGGAAAATAATAATTTGTTCTTAATTAACTGACTTGCCTAATAAAATAAAGGTAAAATATATATATATATATATATGTAATAGCCAGGTAACTACATGGCTTAATGACACTTCATGACACTTAATGACACCTGTCTAATCATGTGTCCTTCAGTCAAACAACACGTTCTCTAATCATTCAGCCATGGTAAAGTTTGTAACACTGATATATCCTGAGGCCTGAACAGAAGAGGAATAAATACACAAGCAAAACCTTCTTATAGTGCCAAGATGAGCAGAGAGAGAAGGGCAGAGGCCTAGGCTGCCAAGGATGTGGCAGAGGCATTATGGACTGCAGCTGGCATGTGGTTAGGCTGGCTCTCTGTGCTAGCAGCCCTGCACCCCTTGATCCTGCACAGATGCAGGTCTCCACAGACCTAGGAGTGCCAAGAGTGGATGCTCCAAACCTAGAACCCTCAGCTTCAGTACGGATATATGCAGACACACATACTAGCATGAACACACACACACACATGAATGCATGCACGTACGTACACACAGCGTAAACCTTGCACATTCTGTCTCTCTCACTCTGACAGGCTATACGAATTCTGGTAGACAAAGAACATAGGATTTCATTTTCAGGGGGAGGACCATTGCTGTTTTTATGTGCACAAGGAATGTATCTGCCCATCCTATACTGCAAAACATAGAAAGAGAGTGATAGAGAGAGAGAGAGGGAGTGAGAGAGAGAGAATGTGAGAGAGCGAGAGTGAGAGAGAAA
>NC_088219.1:23666385-23741385 GCF_036934945.1 Oncorhynchus masou masou
TCTCTCCCAGACAGAGTTCTAGCCTGCATCTGCTGTACATCTCTGTTTCATTACGTAAATGGAGAGTGAATCCCATTCAGCGCCTGCCCTTTTCCTACGCGTTGTGGAAGCATACATTCTAATGACGAGACCTTTACTCTTGAATAACGGCACCGAGGGAGGAAAATAAATTGCTGTTCAAAAGGAAGTATCCCTCTTGGCATTGTGGGATTGTAGAGGATTGGACAGCTGTGGCACTGTGACCCGCACATTGAGACCAAGCTGTATAAATGAAGACATAAATAACCTCATATAGAGTAGTATTAGTGGGTTTGTGTTTGAGTGTGCATGCATATACATGTATCTGTGCGAGTGTGTGTGTGTGTGTGTGTGAGCATGCACATTTGTGTGTTCCTGTGTGTGTTTGTGCGACTGTGTGAACGTGTGTGTTCGGGAGAGTATGCGTGCGTGTGCATGGATGTGTGCGTGCACATGTGTGTGGGGACATAAATCCCTCTCAAGTGTAAGACAAACAGAGCGGTGGCTTTGTGAGGGCTGAGACGGCCTTGCCTGGTTATTGTATTTCCTTCCCTTGATTCCCAGTAAAGACCCCCACAGCCCTCCGCTGTCACTCAGGCCATACCGTCATCAGCCAGTACCCAGGTTGGAGGGATGCAGGAGAGGCCTGGCTCAGGCCCCAAAATAAAATTAAAAGGGGATTATGACTGGCTGACACTTTGTGGTCAATTGCTCATTTATTCTGGTGTGTAGTGCAGGGTAGGGCACTGCTGTGTCCTGTTATGGCCACGAGGAGAGGGTTGGTCTGGGAGGATGGACCTCTAGGTATTATTATTAGCTCATTGTCAATAGTATAAAGCACCCAAGAGGTCTTTGTGTTTACATGCTGCTACTCTTACCTGGTCTCCTTTTCCTTGACCGAAGAGAGGGCGGATGCATGGTCTGGTCCACTGGAGAAGAACAGATTGAATAATACAATTTCATTCCATTTCACTTAATTACATGTTTGAGTAAACATGCTTCCAACTCATTAGTATTTTATTAGGTAATACTGTAGACATATAGTAGCAGGGCTGTAGCATCACAGCCCATGCTATTACATTGTCGCATCTACAAGGTGTTACCACACAGTATCAGCATCACTGCAAGGAGCATGGAGGAGCCAGATGCTGATATTAGAGTGCCTATGTGTAATTAATAGACATTAGCAGTCAACCAGTTTCCAGCACAACAGGGTCTCCAGCCTGGGACATCAGGGGGAACCAGGAAGCTGTCTCTCTCCTCAGAGGCCCACAAAGGCTCAGTGAGGGGTGACAGTATCCAGGAGCATCAGACAGGTGCCACAGAGCGAAGATGGTTAGTATTGTATATACGGTGCGGACGGCTCACAACTCAAATGCAAGCACACACATTCAAAAAGACAGGAACATGGCACAGGTAAGCACATAGGCCTATTCAAGTACACACGTAGTGCTTATGAGCACTTGCACATGTACTTGCAAGCACATAGGACACAATTGGCATGCATATTACACACAGAGGTACACAAATATCCTGAAATCTATCTGTAATGCAGTAGGAGTATATTGGTCAGGCGCAACTTCTTGCATTAATGTTGTCCATCCTGTCCCTCTCTCTAATCAGGTGTGGTGTGGTGGCAATATGACAGAGTTATCAATTATCCAGAGCACAGTGGCACTCTGGCTTCCCCCAGCTCTGTGTTAAATTAAGTTGTCAGGGCTGTCTCTCCGATTTCCCCCATCACACAGGCAGACGCTGATGCTGCATGACGGCCGCTCGCCGCCGCTCCTCGCCGGCTGCCGCCCCGCATCTCGCCTGCAATTCATCAGCTCCGGAACACACTGGCCCAGGCTCAGTCCACGCCAGCACACACGCCGCGCAGCGCTGGAACCAACCAGCGGATGGCAGGAGAAAGAGACGGATCACCTTCCAAAAAAACACCGGCGCTAACAGAGGACGGGGTTCAGTGGAATTCTTCCCCAGTGTCTGTGATCATGTGTTAAGTGTGTGTGTGAGAGAGAGAGAGAGAGAGAGAGAGAGAGAGAGAGAGAGAGAGAGAGAGAGAGAGAGAGAGAGGGAGAGAGAGAGAGAGGGAGAAATAGTAGAAAGATGACGAGGGAAATGAAATAGCTTGAGAAGGATAGATAGAGAGAAAGCAGAGAGAAAGAAGACTGAAACAGGGACAGTGAAGGATAATATCTGGTGAGCATGCAGACAGCAGGGCAGGCAGGGCAGGCCATTGTCCCCCTTGTCCTGTGGGCACTAGAGCTTGGTTGAGGGCAGAGAATGTGGGCCACTGGGCAGGGAGGGAAGCTTGGCCACTGGGCAGGGAGGGAAGCTTGGCCACTGGGCAGGCAGGGAAGCATGGCCACTGGGCAGGGAGGGAAGCTTGGCCACTGGGCTGAAGGTCATGGGAACGACCAGTGACAGAGGAGGCAGCAAGCCGCGAGAGGGAAGGGGCCAGACCAGACCAGACAGCCGGTCGACAGAAATAATGGATAACTGTAAAACAGCGGGACGCTAAGCTCTGTGCTAAAGTATTTATTTGTGATGAATAGTAATGATGGCACACTTACAAAGCACTTGGTTAATATGGAATGGCTCGAGAGGCGGGTATCGTTCACAAAGTCCTTAACAGGGCCCATGCTCCTCTGTGGCCACAGGGAGATGCCAAACCCTGCCCACCCCCAGTCCCCCCCCCCCCCCCAATCCACATTCAAAACATTTGCCGTCCCTTTACACTGTCTCTGCCCTGGTGTTCAATAATACATGAAACACCATTCTGAGATATTAACTTACTTACACAAAATATACTTTTAAAAAAAGTGTGATTTAAGTCAATTTGGTTGGTGTTCAATGCTGCCCAGCTGTCACGGTCTAGCTAACCTAAATAATCCACTATAGCGTTCCTTCGTTCTAAGGACTTTGGTTGGATGCCACTGTAAAGGGAATAAACTACTCCTTTTATACTTCAAACGTTCCTCGCTGTTTCATGAAGTCAGTCTCGTTATTTTCTCTTAAACCAAGCCGTTATTGAATCCTAGTGATAATGAGTACATGTTGACCTTGCTTACAAACAATATTTAATTCATGTATTTACCAGGCTAATATAAGGCAACAGTGCTAAATCTTTCACCAAAGGCAGCAAAAGACTGTCAGAGTATCTCTCCTACTAATAATCTGTATCCATCCCAACCCCAGTGTATCACTGGCACAGGCTTCAGCAGCTATGGATCAAACAGTCATCACCTCCTGTTCCAGGGATAAGCTGCAATCAAATCTATGGGGGACCTTTAAACAGGGAAGAGAGAAGGGGGGAAACAGACAGCGGGAAGTCAGCAGATAGGAGTGAGGTGGCAGGAGTGTGAGGGGGAGGCTGCAGCGATGCCTCCGAGTGGAGATGGCACACCTCTCACCTGTGACGTGCCTGAACGGGCCGCGGGAGGGTGGCGAGCTAAGCTCCTGCGCTTAATTGGGCACTCAAATGCTATCGGTCCCTTCCCAACGATTCTCGAGGTGACACATGGCAGAGGGAAAGAGAGAGAGAAGTCCCATGGTGGGAGTAGAGCAGTGTGTGAGGAGAGAGGAAATGGAACACAGGGTTTAGCACCTCCTATGGCCAGTTTTTTTCCCTTCTCTCTGGGTTTCTGGGAGGATGAAGGATGGAGGGAACGATGGTACATGTGGTCCGAAGCTGTGCCAAAGATGACAGGGCAAAATTAACCCCTCAAGTGCTGGGAAGAATGGAATCCGGGGTTGAGGCATTATATAATTATCTTAATATATGATCATCTCTAATATATCAGTTGATTAGCCGAATCCATAATGTCGGGGTCAACAACAACAAAAAATGATATGAAACTCTCCATGGTGTTGCCGCAGTTCGCGTTGGTGGTCTTGCCAAAGACTATGTCCCGATAAGGATTTTCACATTTAATTAAGTCGAATGCATCACTGACATATTATTGACTTAGGACATTTACATACCATAATCGATTTGTGACCTTGTGAAATACATCAGACAAACAGCCTTTTGAATGCATATGCTTCCTTTTTCTTTTTTAAATATAAACCTTGACTTTTACAGTATCTTTGCTGTAACGATAACAGAAGCTTTGCAGGAGACAATGAGTAAACAGCTCTAAATGTATTTCTATTTTCCAGTCCATCAAAGCTTGTGGCGGCTAATCCCTTTCTTATATAAATAGCTCTTTGGTGGAGAGTGTAGCTGCCGCATGGAGCTCCAACCCTTCTGTCCCTGAAGCTACAGCCAGGATAAGCTGTGTGTTGGATTGGCACACCGGGCTGCCTGGGGCCTGCTGCTGTGCTGGCCGCCAGTACAGATGGAGGCCAGGGCTGGGGAATGCCAGCTTGTCAGTCGGATTAAAACGACTCATTTATTCACTGAAGTATCGCGCAAAGCGACTGGGCCAAAGCAGGGTGAGACGAGGGGGACGGGGGTCGAATAATGGGAGAGGAGGAGGGGGCCGTTTGAAAGTGAGAGTGGGTCTTCAACTAACTGCCCCTTACCCATCCCTCCCTTTCCCTCCCCCTCTCTCTCTCTGTCGTTTTTCTGCCGGTTACTTATCTATCTGGGGCTGCCAGAAGCCATTACTGCAGTGTACGGAAGGCGGCCGACGGGGTGGCATCCCCCCGTGCCCGGGTGACAGATTGGTAGCGGAGGAGGTGAGGCTGGAAAGCGATTGGCTCTGATGGTCAGGAAGTGGGCGCTGAGGGATAGCAAAGGGAGGAGGGGGAAGAGGAGAAGGAGGACAGAGAGGCAGGGAGAGGATG
The DNA here is from genome assembly GCF_036934945.1 of Oncorhynchus masou masou. Taxonomy (NCBI): domain Eukaryota; kingdom Metazoa; phylum Chordata; class Actinopteri; order Salmoniformes; family Salmonidae; genus Oncorhynchus; species Oncorhynchus masou. The sequence continues at coordinate 23,671,198 of NC_088219.1, forward strand.
ACAAGACCTGGCTGTGTGACCTTTCATATTAGGTGTTTTACTTAAAGGGGCACCGCCCCTGCTTTTAAGAGCATGCTTGGTAGTGGTGGGAACTGTGGTGCAGCCGGTTTGTACATGGATGCCAGGGCAAGGAGAGGGCACTGGGAACTACAGTCTGAGAGGATGGCCCTGAGAGGAACAGTCACTGTCCATGGACTGATCTGTGTATACAGGCCTCACTCAGATCAACAAGCACAGAGTGTTGGTAGAGGTTCAAACTATAGACCAAGTCAGATTCACCTCTGCAAGGTTAGGTAAAACTTTTTTGTTGTCAGGGGGTCTGCTATTACTGGTACTAAGGCACTCGAAGACCAGACAGAGTTCTACTGAAGATCCCTGCTAAGAGGCTACTTACAAGGTCCATGGAACTTCAGCATTTCAACATCGACTTACAGTACAGTACTAGGTTTTAAGCACAATCTTTCAAATCTTTTGGAATGATTGTACTGTAAACACTGTTGGCTACTATTTATACAAGGGCATTGACCTTCCTAACCATTTTGCCAGACAAATGTCTAGAAAAATCAAGAGGAGTGACACATGGCGTGTCATTTAGTGACTGGTCAGTGCCTGCAGTCCATCCCATAATCCCTCACTCTCAGGTCACTGTCAGGCCAACGGTGTGTGTGTGGTGTGGTGTGTCAGATGTGTGTGTGTGTGTGTGTGTGTGTGGCAGGGCTAGGGGGGTGAACCTTGGAAGGCTTTTATTGGGTCTAATTACTCCCGATAGCTGTAATTTACAGGTTGACAGCAGGAAGAAATCGGCAAGATTCACACTTCTGCGGGTCAGCATCTGTCGCCATTACGGCGGCGTGCGCACTGCCGGCCAGTCAGCGAGCGAGCAGTGAGGAATGGTAAACAACAAACGGCGTGTGACAGATTAGCAGCGCGGGCTAACGGACCTTCCACTGACACATCATTTCTCTCTCTCCCCAGTTTGTTTCGCGGCAGCTGTCACCAATAAAATGGAAAAGCGGGAGATGGGGAGGTGGCGGTGGCTTTTGTTCCAGTTCCAGGGAGGTGATTGGTGCAGGAGGAGGAGGAGGAGAAGAGTTCAGTGAGTGAAGTGCTTAAAAGTCTGGCCTCACTTTTTAATGTTATATATTAGGAGGAAACAAGGGCAGGATTGGGTCAAGCTGTATGCTTCTGCTGACTTCATATGAATTACCTCTTCTAGTTCTCTGTTTTTAGGTCTGCGTTACAAATTGCAGGTGTCACCCTAAAGAGATAATTTTAGATCTGTTTTCAACTGCATGTGTGGTACAGTAAGGAGCACAAAGGTAATCTAGAGGGTAAGCATTAGCTCGGGGCAGTCATTCTGACTGTACTGTAGCCCCGTCACACACCCGCCCTTCCTCTTTCCTCCCATCCCATGTGGCTTTCCTGCCCCACAACCCGGCCTAGTCATATGATGCACAGATCAGAGCCAGAAAGGGCCCGTGCCAGAGTGGGATGGTGGTGGGGTACTGCTCTCCCCCTGTCCATCTCATTGCCTTCCCATCACAGAGCCTGGCTGTTCTCTAGTCTGTACATTAGGTTAGCCTCTCATGGATCCTGGCAGACAACTTTTCCTTGACCTCCAACTAAAGGTCATCCTCTCAGTTGTTGTTTCACTGAACCTGATGGTTTGGTAAATTGTAAGTTAGAGGAGCATGGTCAGTGAACGCATTACAAAAATGGCAAACAAATGACGACATTTGTCCTGTAATTGTGCTTGTAGCAGCTTCTGTACAAGTATATTGACTTCTTCAGGGTGTCCTTAGAGTAGGCATGCACAGGCCTCTATCTTTGTTATCTCTACTCACCAAACGGATCCATAATGCTGGGCGGGTAATGGGCGAGCCCACGGGTCTGGCCTTGTCCTGTTCAATATCTAACGGGAGACTGGTGGCTCTGTGTGCCAACCTCCAGAGCCCCAGTGTTCCCACAAGTGCCATATGGGCGGTCCAGTCCCATTCCATTAGCAGGGCCCAAACAGAGGCCTGGACCCCGGCCCTCCTGTCCCTCCCCTTGCATAGCCACTGGGCATGGACTGCCTACCACCAGCTGCCAAGACCAGGGCAGGGGAAAGGCAACAGGACAGCCACAGCCATGTCACACCTGGCCCTGTCAGCAACGAACAACAAGCCACCAGGCTCTGAAAACACTGGGACACAATTGAGATAGGATTATTGGACAGACAAAAAAGAAACTGAACAATGTGTGCAGTCATAGAGATGTGATAAAAATGACAATAAAGACTCTGGCCCAAATTCATGCTGTCCAGCATGTAAAAAAAAAGAATGGAGTTAACAGTGTTAATTTACTTGTAAGCCTATAAAGGAATTATAATAGACAGACGATTAAAAGTGAGACGATGAAGTAGATTATTGCAATTAAAATGACTCGTGTTTTGCAGTTAAGGGTGCAATGATTTGAATTTAGGTCTGCAGTCACTGAAGGAAGGCATGAGGGGTAGAGAACCAAGAGGGAGAACAGAGAGAGAGAGAGAGGGAGAGAAGGAGAAGGGGAGACAGAGAGGAGAGAGATGTTTAGCACATTGTCTGGGAATGCCAGTGTGTGCCTCAGCAGCCTGTACCTGCCACAGGACCTGAGGCCTTTTTTAATTAATCATTACACACAATGAATAATTCAGCCATTATCACTGTGGATATATAGAATTGCTCGTTAGTCTCCCAGGAACTATTTTTTCCAATCAATTTTCATGTTTCCTTTAATAAGCTACAGTTCCGAGTGAGAGATACAAACACACTACACAATAATAGCTCTTGCAGAGCATATATAACTCATCAAACGTCTATATTTATCTACAGTACCGGTCAAAAGTTTAGACACACCTACTCATTCAAGGATTTTTCTTTATTTTTACTATTTTCTACATTGTAGAATTATAGTGAAGACATCAAAACTATAACATAACACATATGGAATCATGGATTAACCAAAAAAGTGTTAAACAAATCAAAATATATTTTATATTTGAGATACATCAAAGTAGCCACAGTTTGCCTTGATGACTACTTTGCACACACTTGGCATTCTCTCAACCAGCTTCATGAGGTATGCCTTTCCAACAATCTTGAAGGAGTTCCCACATATGCTGAGCACTTGTTGGCTGCTTTTAACACTTTTTGGGTTACAACATGATTCCATATGTGTTATTTGATCATTTTTACATCTTCACTACTTTTCTACAATGTAGAAAATCCCTTGAATGAGTAGGTGTGTCCAAACTTTTGACTGGTACTGTATGCTTCAAAGATACATTCCCAAACAACACAAATATCAATTGCAAGGCCTCATCCATGGCTAACTGTAAAGTTTCTAGGTGTATGTTGTTTCTAGATGTAAGGTAAGGAAATATGAAACCTGCTGGCTGAATGAGACAAGTCATGCATAACAGACAAAATATTATTGTTACAGCCAACAACTTTATCATTAAGGTTTTTCACATTTTACGCACCCTCCTCTCTCTGCCTCCAGAATTTATGCTGCAGTAGTTTATGTGTCGGGGGGCTAGGGTCAGTTTGTTATATCTGGAGTACTTCTCCTGTCCTATTCAGTGTCCTGTGTGAATCTAAGTGTGCATTCTCTAATTCTCTCCTTCTCTCTTTCTTTCTCTCTCTCGGAGGACCTGAGCCCTAGGACCATGCCCCAGGACTACCTGACATGATGACTCCTTGCTGTCCCCAATCCACCTGACCGTGCTGCTGCTCCAGTTTCAACTGTTCTGCCTTATTATTATTCGACCATGCTGGTAATTTATGAACATTTGAACATCTTGGCCATGTTCTGTTATAATCTCCACCCGGCACAGCCAGAAGAGGACTGGCCACCCCACATAGCCTGGTTCCTCTCTAGGTTTCTTCCTAGGTTTTGACCTTTCTAGGGAGTTTTTCCTAGCCACCGTGCTTCTACACCTGCATTGCTTGCTGTTTGGGGTTTAAGGCTGGGTTTCTGTACAGCACTTTGAGATATCAGCTGATGTACGAAGGGCTATATAAATAAATTTGATTTGGTTTGATTTTGATTCAAACCAGGCTCGCAGGTAAAATAGGCCTACAACAAATCATGACACTGTGTCACCTTGCCCTCTTTTAGGGTGACTTAACAACTCAAAATAACCAGACTGAGTGTTGTTGTTCTGGTTCCCACAGATGAGAAATCCTTGACTTCTCATTGGAAGGGGATTTATAGTAGGTACCAAGGGTCTGCCAGTGTGTTTCAGTGGCCTACCTACCATGGTAGACGTCAGGGAAAGGATGGGGTGGCTTGCCTGGTCTCCAACTTCCCTCCAAGGACAGCATGGGGGGCAGAGGAGCACTGATTGAGAGCAACACCTGTCAGGTAAGACTTTCACAGTTGACGGCACTCAAGGTGAGCAAAGCCCACCGCTATGACCGCTAATCTCCGACGTGCCAGTCTCCACTGGGATACCGGCAGGGTCCTGAGCAACCGATCGAGCCGCCTCACGGCTGCCGTCGCACTAACTAACATCTCCTCGGTCTCCTGAGCCGAATGACCCACGCTGATGTGCTCTAAATACGTTTCATTATCGTCATGATGATTACAGCCGTGATTGTGTGTAGCTGGTAATGCGCTGCAGCAGCTCGCCCCTGGGAGGTGACTGTGAGACTGAATGATTAAAACATGTATGTAGGATTGTAGTCTACTGAGGGTTTGGGGGGTTTAAAGGTAAAAACGACAGGATACAATGACAGCAGGTGGAAATTGGCAATGGTGTGAATTGACCTTTGCTGACCCCATCCATGTCCGTAACCTTAAGCCTCACACTATATATAACCTATACAGTAAATGAATACCATATAGACTTTGGAATAAACTCACTATCAAACAAAAAACGAAGGAAGGATGAGGGCTTTGTCCCATCTGGACCAGGCTTCCGCCACATGTGATGACAGAAAGTGAAGTGAGTTAATGTGACAGTGTTCGATGAATGTTTAATCCGACATTCGCATACATCCCTAGCTGGGATCATCCCAAGTCAAAACCCACCAAAGACACACAGCAGGTGTCTGCAATATTCATATGCTACAAGCTTCATTACAAATGAAACATACCAAGGTCCGTGAATTTATTTATTCATTTCGATTATCGAAACAAAAGACAGAAAAATTGAGATTAAGACACGGTCGGTGCGCTATTCTATATTTGTCTCACAGATTTGTAACAATTTGTTTTGTGACAAATAACTGTGCCTGCTGAAATCCCACTGTCACCTCAGTGAGAGTCAGGCTGTGGCTCTGATGAAAGACGTTTTACTGTACTGTAGGGCTGCAACAAATCACTGTCTGTCTCTGTAGCTCTCTGCACTTCAGGAGACCACAGCAGTTTGACCTTTGCCCTGTCCAGGAGTGTTCAGTGTCTCATCTCACAACACATACTGAGTGGTCTCAGAGAGACATGAACCAGAGTCCACATCTACAGCAGAGTACAGGAGAGTTTTCATATTTTCACAATTAATGATCCCACTAGGTGTCCTTCGCAAAGCCCACTAGGCAGATTAAATGACTGATGTCTCGCTTGTCAGGTAAGGAAAAACTCATTATTTATTAAGCGTATGTCACTATAATAGCTGCCATTGGTGATACAGCACATTTCTACAGTAGCGTGGTGAAACAGAGGTGACACAGTCTGTTCTTTTGAGCTTTGATTCAGGGTCTTTACCTGACAAAGTAATGTTAAGATATATGAGTTATTCTGTTAGAGGTTTTGTGCCTAATACACTGCAGTGTTACAGGTGTCACGTTTATGGGCATTGTTGCAGCAGTGTGTAGGAGGGAGATTCCAAGATGTGGGAAGTGTGCAGGAACACATGGAACAGAGGAATGTGTAATTTTGGTGGAAAATGTTGTCAACTGTAGGGGTGCCCATGTTTCTGGGGATCAGAGTTGTCCGGTAAAAGAGGCGGCAGGTTGAGGTGGCCAGGGTCAGAGAGGCAGGTTGAGGTGGCCAGGGTCAGAGAGGCAGGTTGAGGTGGCCAGGGTCAGAGAGGCAGGTTGAGGTGGCCAGGGTCAGAGAGGCAGGTTGAGGTGGCCAGGGTTAGAGAGGCAGGTTGAGGTGGCCAGGGTCAGAGAGGCAGGTTGAGGTGGCCAGGGTCAGAGAGGCAGGTTGAGGTGGCCAGGGTCAGAGAGGCAGGTTGAGGTGGCCAGGGTCAGACAGGCAGGTTGAAGTGGCCAGGGTCAGATAGGCAGGTTGAGGTGGCCAAATTCACAGAGGCAGGTTGAGGTGGCCAGGGTCAGAGAGGCGGCAGGTTGAGGTGGCCAGGGTCAGAGAGGCAGGTTGAGGTGGCCAGGGTCAGACAGGCAGGTTGAGGTGGCCAGGGTCAGACAGGCAGGTTGAGGTGGCCAGGGTCAGAGAGGCAGGTTGAGGTGGCCTGGGTCAGAGAGGCAGGTTGAGGTGGCCAGGGTCAGAGAGGCAGGTTGAGGTGGCCAGGGTCAGAGAGGCAGGTGTTGTATTCTGAGGCAGTGAAGAAAGTAGGAGGGTGGATCAAGGGTGAGGGATTCTGAGAGGATCCCTGTGAATAATAGATCTGTTCCAGAACAGAGGGATATGCCAATGAGTGATATACAGTATTTTTCAGTAAGGTTGGCTTCTTAGCGTTCATAGCAATGGTTATCAACTGTTCTGCAGAGATGGTACGCAAGTCACAGAAAATCTATGTTGTGGTGGCAGCTGCAGAGAAGTACTTGTGGGTACGAGATTTGACTTCAGAAGAGTTACAGGGTGTGTTGAGTGGTAGTGTCTCTTCAGTGCTGCTTTTGATGTAATTGATCATGAACTGTTACTAGGTCAACTCAAATGTTATGGTTTTAAGTCTGCAGCTCTATCCTGGATGGAAAGCTATCTATCCAGGAGAAGGCAAAATGTGTTCTTTAATGGCAGCTTTTCAAACAGTAAAGATATACACTTTGGTGTTCCTCAAGGAAGCTGCCTAGGCCCACTGCTGTACTCTATCTTTACTTCAGTTATGAACAAAGCAAGAGTGGCAATGTATGTTGATGACTCTACAATGTATAGCAGGTTGATATGTGGGTTGATATGAACAAATTGGTGTTGAACATTTCTAAAACAAAATGTATTATATTTGGTTCAAGATACATCTATTTTTATTTAACCTTTATTTAACTAGGCAAGTCAGTTAAGAACAAATTCTTATTTTCAATGATGATCTGGGAACAGTGGGTTAACTGCCTTGTTCAGGGGCAGAACGACAGATGTTTTACCTTGTCAGCTTGGGGATTCAATCTTGCAACCTTTTGGTTACTAGTCCAACGTTCTAACCACTATGTTACCTGCCACCCCAGGCTGCTTGCTGAGGATACCCAATGTAATTTGTTGATGAATAGAACACATGTAGAGCAAGTGAAAAACACAAAACTACTAGGTGTCATATCACTAGGGTAGCCTAGTGGTTAGAGAGTTGGACTAGTAACCGGAAGGTTGCAAGTTCAAATCCCTGAGCTGACAAGGTACAAATCTGTCGTTCTGCCCCTGAACAGGCAGTTAACTCGCTATTCCTAGGCCGTCATTGAAAATAAGAATTTGTTCTTAACTGACTTGCCTCGTTAAATAAAGGTTAAAAAAAAATTGGAGGCAGCTGTATCATGGTCAGAACACATAGATGTTATTCTTATCTATTAATTTTTAATTAATTAATTGTTGTTACAAGAAAATGTTCAGAGTATGTAACATCTAGCACTCTGAATCAGGTGATTCAATCCCTGGTCCTATCACGCTTAGAGTACTGTCCAGTTATATGGTCAATCCCTGGTCCTATCACACTTAGAGTACTGTCCAGTTATATGGTCAATCCCTGGTCCTATCACACTGAGAGTACTGTCCAGTTATATGGTCAATCCCTGGTCCTATCACACTTAGAGTACTGTCCAATTATATTGTCAATCCCTGGTCCTATCACACTTAGAGTACTGTCCAGTTATATGGTCAATCCCTGGTCCTATCACACTTAGAGTACTGTCCAGTTATATGGTCAATCCTTGGTCCTATCACACTGAGAGTACTGTCCAGTTATATGGTCAATCCCTGGTCCTATCACACTTAGAGTACTGTCCAGTTATATGGTCAATCCCTGGTCCTATCACGCTTAGAGTACTGTCCAGTTATATGGTCAATCCCTGGTCCTATCACACTTAGAGTACTGTCCAGATATATGGTCATTCCCTGGTCCTATCACACTGAGAGTACTGTCCAGTTATATGGTCAATCCCTGGTCCTATCACACTTAGAGTACTGTCCAATTATATTGTCAATCCCTGGTCCTATCACACTTAGAGTACTGTCCAGTTATATGGTCAATCCCTGGTCCTATCACACTTAGAGTACTGTCCAGTTATATGGTCAATCCTTGGTCCTATCACACTGAGAGTACTGTCCAGTTATATGGTCAATCCCTGGTCCTATCACACTTAGAGTACTGTCCAGTTATATGGTCAATCCCTGGTCCTATCACACTTAGAGTACTGTCCAGTTCTATGGTCATCTGCAGCAAAGAAAGATATTTAAAAAAGCTCAAAACAGGGCAGTCAGATTATCTCTTCATTGCTCTAACCGTATGAATATTATCCAAATGCATCAGAATCTTTCATGGCTTCACGTTGAAAACAAATGACTATCCAGTCTTCTGATTTTCTTTAGGGATGTTATATCTTTCAAAAAACCACAGTATTTTTCAGGCCAGTTAGTTCATACTAGCAACACGCATAACCACCAAACCAGACAGGTAAATTCAGGGCATCCAAGACAACCCAAGACAAGGACAAATCGCCTTAAATCTACAGTTTTATATAGAGTCATAGCTGAATGGAACTCTTTACGAATCCATACTTCTCAGGCAAAAAGTAAATCCACCTTCAAGAAAAAAATAAAAACGCATCTAATGTGACCACATGACTGGACAGGAAATAGAACGCATCAACTGAATGTTAAATGTGTTTCCTGTCATGTATTTTAATTGTCTGTATTGTCTACTTGTTAAATATTTGTAAAGTCTTAATTTGTAATTGTTTGTAATGTCTTATTAATTAATGTTGGACTCCAGGAAGATTAGCTAACGTTACGGCGTTAGCTAACAGGGATCCTAATAAAAATGCACAAATTCCTCTCAGGCTGTTGGCCTGTGGTAGAATCAGATTGGGTTAGTAATGGAATAAGGTGGTGGGTTTTAATGAGTATAGGGTTAGTTGGTAGGGTAATAAAAAATATGTTTATTTATTTTTCTAACGGGGATCCTAATAAATACCAAATACCATCCAGAGACAGTCATGCGGTTATCTCAACCTTTATCACTGTGTTGTATTATGATACATTGTAATACTTCATATTCTACCATAAACAATATTCCTAACTCGTTGACTAAAAGAAGACAGATACATACTCATGGCTGGATATTAAACTTGCTGATGTTATCTAGCTATCTCTACCTTAATTTAGGCATAATACATTAGTGATCTCTGCACTGCAACCAATCTCTACATTGAAGCTTTGCGGATCTTTTTCCTAGTGGTATGAGATGTCCCTCCTCCTCGCCGTAGTGACGGTTCAGAAACTCTGTGGTGACGCGTTGTTTTATGTTTCACATGGAAAATGGCGGCTTGCAGCCCAAATCGCGCTCCGGATAGGGTAGAGGTAGGACAACTTACCGAAGCCGAACGGGAGAATGATCCCTGGGCAGCACTCGGGCCAGTCGTGAAGAGGGATCCGGTGATAAAGCTACTGAGTCCGGTCAGCGGCCTGGAGCCGCTCACGTGGTCTGAGGACCACCGAATCTCGACCTCTAGCACAAGTGGTATTTCTTTGATGGAGGTAGTGTGCGATGTTCACGGCAATAAGCAAGACTTGGTGTTGCACCGGACCTCCATCCCCGTGCCGGACCAAGTATGTGAACTGAAGGTGAGTCTTTCACACATGTAGCTAGCTAGCTAGCAAGCTTGCCTTTGCGTTCATTCCATACCTCAAAACCGTGCATTACCAAAATAGAAGTTGTGAAGTTGTTTTTACCTGTCTCATGGGAGGGGCTCCAGCTGAGTTAATTCACAGTGGTAGAGGACTAAACTCCACTCCTTGGTGAATGACGTTTCTGATGACTTCACCAACGGAGTGGAGCAGAGACCAGGCTTTGTGGAATCTATCTCCTAAAAGGGGTGCAACTTTCACTGGGGATGGGGACATTTCCCCTCCACATTCTGAAATTGCAGTTGACCCCCCCAGTTTTATCATTTAATGTGATTCAAAATGTGGCAACGTCTGAGTGGTCGGGTAGGGCAATTTTGGAGTGTTTATCCAACTGTATCATTTTAAAAAATATATTATGCCCCCCCCCCCCACTTCTAAAACCATTTGGCCAAGGTCAATACTTAAAAAATGTAAATGATGGAATGCCTACCTTGTGCTCATGTTTGTCCTCTGTAGTTGAGTGCTTTTCTTTGTTTGCTCAAATCCATACTTTTTCAATAGATGTTAGTCAAATACAACCTCTGTGAGGACTACGGTTTCAGTTCAGGAAAAGATGGAGGAAGTGGATGCTGAGTTGGAATCAAGCAGCGCGTTGAGCAAAGTTGGTGAAGACAAATGTTCTGAAGGGACAACAGTAGTATCGAAAACTGGAACAAAAAGGACATTGTCTAAAATTGGAGGGGAGGATAAGTGTATGAATGACAATGAATCGCTTCTTGTTGAGATGCGTTTATTGAGTAAGGCTGCATATGTGGGGAAACCCGGTTATAGGTGTCAAATGGTGAAGTATGCGCTGGGGAAAGTGGAGTCTGTCAGTGACCAGTAGTGGTCTTATTTTTGATTAATTATATTTCTGAAGAACAGAGGAAGATTGCAATGAGCCTCAATATAATCCGAGCAACAGAAGTTTTGTGTTTTGAACTCCGGAGTAGAGCGCCCATCAATGGAGTAATCTCAGGGGTGACGACGGCTGTTCAGGTTGAATACATGAGATATAATACAAGAGAATTCCCGGTGTGGTTGCCTGCCGTCTGACCCTGATGGGTGAATGGAGAAAAATAAGAAAGTCTGTCGGTCCTGTGGTTTTTTGATAAAGAGCAAATGCCTGCACATGTGAAGCTTGGTTATGCTCCCGATTGGCGGAGCAGTCTAAGGCACTGCATCTCAGTGTTGGAGGCGTCACTACAGACCCTGTTTTGACTCCAGGCTGTATCACAACCGGTCGTGATTTGGAGTCCCATAGGGCGGCGCACAATTGGCCCAGCATCGGTAAGGTTTGGCCGGGGTAGGCCGTCATTGTAAATAAGAATTTGTTCTTAACTGACTTGCCTAGTTAAATAAAACATTTAGATGTAAGAGCTTTCGTCCCCAAACCATTGTTGTAAGAATTGCAAAGGATTTGGCCATGTTTCAAGTGTGTGCAGATGGACAGAGTATACTGAAAAACGGGTGTGTAGAAGGATGACTGTGTTGCAATTGTGGTGGGGATCATGATCCTGAGTTCCAGGAGTGCCCTGTTTGGGTGAAGGAGATTGAGGTGGCAAAAGTTAGAGCGGTCAATCGAATCTCCTATGCGGAGGCAATTTAAAAGAATTGAGAAAACAAGTGTTGCTTGTGAAGAGGGGCAGCAGGGTAGCCTAGTGGTTAGAGCGTTGGACTAGTAACCGGAAGGTTGTGAGTTCAAACCCCCGAGCTGACAAGGTACAAATCTGTCGTTCTGCCCCTGTTCTGCCCCTGAACAGGCAGTTAACCCACTGTTCCCAGGCCGTCATTGAAAATAAGAATGTGTTCTTAACTGACTTGTCTGGTTAAATAAAGGTCAAAAAAAAAAAGAGATGGTAGACGCACCACCACAGCCTGTAGTAAATGTTTGTTGCCAGTCAAAAGATACCCTGTTTGTTAAAAAGGTGGATTTTGTGGTGTTTATGGACAAACTTATAAACTGTACGGCACAAGTCTAAAAGAAGTCTAAGAAACTAGACATTATTGTGGCTGCGGCATAAAAGCTTTTGGGACTTAAGGATTTTACATCTTCAGACTTGCAAGGGGTACTGGTGCCGGAAGACCCACCCTCCCAGGTTCCCCTTGAGCCTGTGTAGGGATCAGATCTGTTTTTTAACAGGAACGTTGTTTGATTTAGTTTATTAAAATATATTATATATAATTTGGGAAATCCTGTAGGTGGTGGGATGTACATTAAATAGTGTGATCGTCAAAATACCAAACAAATAAAGGCACAAACACAGACGACAAACATATGCGAATCGATGTAGTCTGAGCTCGATTCCACAAAGCCTAGTCTCTTCTCCACTCCGTTCGTGGAGTCGATAGAAACTTCCTTCACTTCAGTGGAGTTTAGTCCTCTATCACAGTGACAGTCAGAATATACACACTACATATACAAAAGTATGTGGACACCCCTTCAAATTAGTGGATTTGGCAATTTCAGTCACACCAGTTGCTGACAGGTGTATAAATTAAACACACAGCCATGCAATCTCCATAGACAAACATCGGCAGTAGAATGGCCTTACTGAATAGCTCAGTGACTTTCAACGTGGCACCGTCATTGGGTGTCACCTTTCTGTTGTTTTTTACGAATAATTTCGTCAAATTTCTGCCCGACTAGAACTGTCAACTGTAAGTGCTGTTATTGTGAAGTGGAAACATCTTGGAGCAACAACGTCTCAGCCACGAAGTGGTAGGCCACACAAGCTCACAGAACGAGACTGCCGAGTACTGAAGCATGTAGTGCGTAAAAATAGTTTGTCATCAGTTGCAAAACTCATTACCGAGTTTCAAACTGCATCAGGAAGCAACGTCGGCACAATAACTGTCAGGAGCTTCATGTAATGGGTTTCCATGGCCGAGCAGCTGCACATAAGATCACCAAGCGCAATGCCAAGTGTCGGCTGGAGTGGTGTAAAGCTCACCGCCATTGGATTCTGAAGCAGTAGAAACGCGTTCTCTGTAGTGAAGAATTGCTCTTCACCATCTGGCAGTCTGGGTTTGGCGGATGCCAGGAGAACGCTACCTGCCCAACTGCATAGTGCCAACTGTAAAGTTTGGTGGAGGAGGAATAATGGTCTTGGGCTGTTTTTCATGGTTCGGGCTAGGCCCCTTAATTCCAGTGAAGGGAAATCTTAACGCTACTGCATGGAATGACATTCTAGACGATTCTGTGCTTCCAACTTTGTGGCACCAGTTGGGGAAGGCCCTTTCCTGTTTCAGCATGACAATGCCCCCATGCACAAACTGAGGTCCATACAGAAGCTGTTATAGCAGCAAAGGGGGACCAACTCCATATTAATGCCAATGATTTTGGAATGAGATATTTGACGAGCAGGTGTCCACATGCACTACATGACCAAAAGTATCTAGAATCTGCCTGATGTGTTTACTTTTTGACTGATGCCTGCAATTAACCATTTATCCCATTGCCAAACATACTATACATTGGACAGGCTAGCAATGTAGGTTGCAGAAAGTTTTGGATTTTAGATATTATCTAGAAGTTGCTTTTATTTTCTCCCCTTCAAATGAGATTACTTATGACTAACATTTGTTTGTCCACCAGGTAGGTCCAGCAGAAGAGCTGTTGAGGGCCAAAGACAAGTTCTCTAGCTCCAGTGACCCTGCGATGAGCCAGTCCTTCATGCTGGACAGAGTGCTCAACCCCACCGTGGGTGTCCACAAGGGCATCCTGTACACCAGCTGGTCCCCCCTGGGCTGTGACGCCAATGGCCGCTGCCTCCTAGCCTCCCTCACCCTGGACCACCGGCTGACCATCCACAGCAGCACCAAGCGTCTACAGTGGACTGTGGTGGCTGACCTGACCCAGCTGTATGGAGAGAGCCTGGGGAGCAGGGGCTACTCCGTACCGGGTGGGCAGCCCTCCAAGGCTAACCTCCTAGACCTGGCTGAGCTTCAGAGGCGCTACCGCATGCAGACCCCTGTACGGATGGAGTGGTCCAGTGTGTGCACCACGCAGCACGTCCAGACCAACAACGAGTGTAAAGATGTGGGAACGGTGCTGCTGGCCGTGCTGATGGAGAACGGAGACCTGGTGGTGTGGCAGTTTTGCCTGCCCATTCTGGGGAAGGACTCTGTGTTGTCCTGTAACACCATCCAGTCCGGGGTGTTGTCCCCCAGCGTGCTGGCTTGGTGGGAGTATGAGCACAGCGGGCGCAAGATGAGCGGCCTGATCGTGGGCAGCAAGTTAGGGCCCGTCAAGATCCTGCCCGTCAACTTAAAGGCGGTGAAGGGCTACTTCACCCTGCGCCAGCCAGTGGTCCTCTGGCAGGAGTCAGACCAGATCCCTGTACACAACATCAAGTGTATCTCCCTGTTCCACCCCAAACAGAACTGTAACTGTAGCCTGGTGGTGGCGGCCAGGGGCTCCTACCTCTTCTGGTGCCTGCTGCTCATCTCTAAGGCGGGCCTCAACGTGCACAACTCACACGTCACGGGCCTGCACTCCACCCCCATCGTCTCCATGACAGCCAGCCGCCAGGGCAGCTCCATCTACACCTGTTCCCTGGACGGGACGGTCAAGAAGCTCACGCCCATCTTTACCGATATGGCCGTGGCCTTTAAGCAGGAGGAGATCGTGCTGCCAGAGGGTTTGGCAGGTCGGAGGATACACGGCATCGCGGTCAGCCCCCACGGGGCGTACCTGGCCCTGGTCAGTACTGAGGGGATGACCAATGGTCAGCACCCGGTCTCTAGGCCCTACCAGGTCCAGTTTGTGACCCTGAAGACACCCAATGACGCGGCGGCAGAGTTGCTGGAGTCCCCGGTCCAGAGCCTGTTCAAACAGACTGACCTGCTGGACCTGGTGCGCTGGAGGGTGCTGAGGGACAAACGCATCCCGGCCCTGCTGCAGGAGGAGTTGGACGACAAGGTACACAACACAGGCTCCCCCTACTTGTGGAGGTTAAAACTCTTCCTGGTGCGCGTGCTCTACCAGTCCCTGCAGAAGGCCCCTGTGGAGGCACGTTGGCGCCCCACACACGAGGATTCCAAGGTGTTTGTGAAGGATGAGGAGGTGGGTGTCGTGGGAGAGGGTGGAGGAGGGGAAGAGGAGGTGGTGTCGAAGCTGCAGGACCCAGAGGCCCGGGCGTTGGAGGAGCAGACGGGGGAGGTGATAGCTTGGATCGAGGCGGTGGAGGCCCACCTGACCAGGGAGCACATGAAGAGGGTTCTGGGGGAGGTGTACCTTCACACCTGGATCACTGAGAACACCAGCATCCCCACGCGGGGTGTCTGTGACTTCCTCACCAGCGACCCCACGTATGAGGACAGGGCAGCACAGGTTAGCTCTTCAGTTGTCCTATTCCAGAGCTATAAGCCTGAGCAATAGACGACTGTTTGAACATTCGCCGTACCCTGTTGTTGTGCATGATTCAACACGTCTTGCTCTCTGCACCCCCAGGTCCTGATAGGTCACATCCAGAAGAAGATGAACAAGCAGACATTCCCTGAGTACTGTAGTCTGTGTAAGGAGGTGCTGCCTTTCACAGACCGCAAGCAGGCTGTCTGCTCCAACGGACATATGTGGCTCAGGTAATTGCCATCAACCCTTTCTTCAATATTTCAACCTCCAATCACCTGATTCCTGTCATCTAAATCCAGGGTTTCTAATTCTTAGACATTCCATATTATTTTCACAATTGATAATTAGTCATTAGTCAATTGCATTTACTGATGAATGCAAACCGTATCACATTTTCTGAGATTTCCTGGGTATAAACTAGGGCGCATAAGCCTCTGAATTCTGAACAATACTAAGCAGAAGGAGAAGTCTCCAAAGGTCCACAGACACTGGGCTGACACTAACGAGTGACTCCACACACAGCAGCTAAATGCTTTTTTTTTTGACTGTTTGTTTATTATCACAGAACCACTTTTTTGATATGCTCCTGTCCTCCTCTATCCCACCATACCGCTCAGTAGTTGGATGGGATATGCTGCCCCTGGTGGACAGTTTGGGACAGTCTGCAGCCTCTATGTCCCACAGCACATTTCAATAGTCTAAAGTGGTTTCCTCTCCCCATCTCCTAGGGATGTGTTGAGTAAGGATGTCAGCCAGGAATTTGCGTTCACCTATTCTGTTTTTTTCCCTCCCAGTCATTGCAAATGAAGGGAAGGAGACAAGGAGAGGAAACCACTATTGAGATATCCCTCCTACAGTGTTAGTGCTCACCTGAAGTATGCCCGTTTCTTTTAGGTGTGTGTTGTCCTACCAGGCGTGCCAGACACTCGCGTACAGACGCTGCCTGCTGCAGGATAGCATCGCCAGACTGCCAGTGCCTGAGGGTAAGCAGCTAGTCACTTTCCATCTCTCTACCTCTCTGAACACTCAACTCCGTCCTCCTCTTTCTCTCTCCAGAGAGAGGTATTAACTGGCAGCTCACTCTCATCCTGCTCTGATCAGCATATCTTCCTATTCAGCGTTGACACAATATAAGAAAGTACTTGAGAATGTACGTACATTTTTCTCAGGCTTAGTTTCTACTAGTTGTCAGACTGTCAGCATATATGATTTTAAATAAGCCTAACATTGCTGAGTGATCAATCTGTTGTCTGTTTACTGCTCAAATAGTGGAGCAGGTGATTTGTGATTGAACAGATGAATCTGATAAAATACTCAATGTTTAGCTTCATTATTTAGTGTGCCCCCTCCCCTGTGTCCCTCCACCCTCCTCACTGCAGACCCAGACTGGATCAAGAGGATACTGCAGGGTCCTTGTACATTCTGCGACTCCCCCCTCCTCTAGGACTATAGGACAGGCTTGTGGAGAGCCAGGGTTACATTGCCTGCAACACTTGTGCGCCTGCTTGGACTAGATGGACAATTTTCTTTATTTTTTTTTACTTGTTACTTATTGCCAAGCATTATTTATATGTTTAAATGAATTATACCACAACCTTTTTAATTAAAAAAAAATAAAGGTTTTGAATATACATTTGAAACCCCACTGATATGAATATGGTTTATTAAGAGAGAAAGTTGAGTGTGTGGAGATGGATCTAACCTTTTCTCTGAGTTCACAGACCCATAAGTTAACCTCCTTATTTTCCTCATTTATTTACTACATTTCCAAACACGTGTGTGTTATTCTGTTAGGTAAAAACAGGGGGGGCTTGGCGTGTCAGCCTTATTTTAGGTCTATTTCTGCCATTAGAGAGCAACACATACATATCCTCACTGACTGAGGGGAAACAATCTAAATGTATGTTATTTTAATTGGCAGTGTAAAGCAATTTCCATGCTGCATGTGGGAGAAAAAAATGACTCTTAGATGAGGACTTCCGATATTGTAGACGGAGAGAAAGAGAGAGGAGTGTGAGGTAGGAAGAGAGGGATAGAAAGTGTTTAAAACTGAAGCTGTGTCTCCCATGGGGGCTGATTGTAATGAGATTCCACAGTAATGAGGAACAGAGCCGGGCGGCAGGCAGATGTGATGCTCGTTCTAATCAGGGGGGGGGGGTTAAGAGTGCATATTGTTAAATACAATTAACCCTGTTTTACTTTGGGAAGGATGTGTACTTGATGTGCTCTCCCCGCCGCCCCCTCCCACTCCTTCCCCATATCTCGGAAACATGGAGGTCAGTGGCCAGTGATCAAAGATGGAGTTGGACCTAGTAGACTAGGCTAGTAACAGCACTGCTCTCCATCTTGTCGTCTCATCCCTTACATCCCCATGCACAGCCCTGGCCAGGCAGAGGGGTGAGGTTCCACCCTCCCTCTGGTGTCACTGGAGATGATAGGCTGCCCTGGGGCTAGCCCTGCGTGAGGAAGCTGCCCGGCTCGCAGCTCTCAACACTTGATGAGAGAGCCAGAGTTTTACCCAGAATCCTCAGTCCATTGTCATCAGTAGACATGTTCAGAGATTAGTAGTTGAGTAAATTTGGATAATTTGCCTTTTTTCTGTGGTCGATATGGCGGTAGTATGTGACACTACAGTATTTTGACGATCCACACTGAAAATACGTCTTCAGGTTTTGAATCATTCATTAGAAACTAGCACTTTGCGAATTATTACCATTCAATATTCTCTCGTTCAAAATGACCAGTCTTTTTCTTAGACCAACTCTGTAGCGTTATACGGAGCATAAAAGTTTTCATAGACAAACTTGCATTATAAGGAGCATACAGGTTTTTCCATCATGTGATTGGCTCCCAGTAAGTGTCTTGTTTGTCAAGGGGAAGTGTTTCTTCAGGTGAGAATGTTCTTGTCATTGATAGGTGGAGACCAGTGCTGTTAGAGGTGAGCTGTGTTTGTTTGAACAACCTCCTACTTTAATAGAATAATCTGTCAAAGAGCATTTCCACCAGTAATTACTGTCTCCCCTCCCTTTCTTCCTCTGTCTTAGCTCTCACAAGACTTCAAAAGGAGGATTCTTCTCTATGCATACAATATTTATAGCCTTCATGTCAATGGCTGGATCGCGTAAAACCTTCCAAACACCTTTTCACGCTTTTATTTAATATGCTATTCCTTTTGTTTGTTTATCGAGTTAGAATTTGATATGTCCTATGCTCTTATGTATACAGAACTCAGTGGAGGCTGGTGGGAGGAGCTATAGGAGGATAGGCTCATTGTAATGGGATAAATGGAGCGGTATCAAACATATAGAAACCACGTATTTGACTCTGTTCCTTTCATTCCAGCCATTACAACGAGCCTATCATCCTATAGCTCCTCCCATTAGCCTCTGATACAGATGCATTTTGCAGAACCTAAATATCTCTCCATCCATTTACACTGCAGCTGCTTCATTACACTGGAAAGTCTTATGGGATCATCTGGTGTTGTGTTTTTTTGTGTTCATGTTGACTTCTTACCTCTGTCTCACCTGGACTACCCAATCTTCTGTCCCATTTGGTAATCTCATGTCAACTAACAGAGTGCTGTAAAGCCAGAGATGCTGATCCCTATAGTACCCAAATATGACAGCACTCACACCTCCCTTATCAAGTGCTGTAAATCCCTTTTGTCCTTGTCACTGTGCTGTTTCACAACTTTCACGTCTCTATCGTATTTCATTGGGTCATCAGGACTTTTCCATGACCCTGATCTGTAACCAAGAGTTCATTAGATGATATTTTCCTGATGTGTAAATAAACTTTTTAAGGTCTTTGTACATTTTTGAGTATTTTTCCATTGAATTAGTCTAATATGGAAAAGTAAATCTTCCATAGTCATTTTATTACCCTAAACCATGTTTGTTTATGTAGGTAACAGACAGTTCCCTACCTCTGAGATAAACACGACTGTCTGCAATGTATGTTTACGTAGGTAACAGACAGTTCCCTACCTCTGAGATAAACACGACTGTCTGCAATGTTTGTTTACGTAGGTAACAGACAGTTCCCTAACTCTGAGATAAACACGAC
Organism: Oncorhynchus masou masou; assembly: GCF_036934945.1. NCBI lineage: Eukaryota > Metazoa > Chordata > Actinopteri > Salmoniformes > Salmonidae > Oncorhynchus > Oncorhynchus masou. The sequence goes on from NC_088219.1 coordinate 23,690,636, forward strand.
TGTCTGCAATGTTTGCACCCCAAAAATAAACACAAGAAACATTAGGGAGAACAAATGTTTTTTTCTAAAGTCACTTCACTCCGCTCACAACTCCCGAGATAATACTTTTCTTTCTTCAGGTTTTAAACTACTCTAAACTGAGACACATCCTCTAACTAACTTGTTCCTGCTAATGAAGTGAGTCTGGGGGGTTTGTTTTAAAGCAGACTTAACATGGTCCTTTAACGTGTAGACTCCTCCTCTCTGTCCCCAGAGGGGCCGGGGCACTGACCCGAGACCAGTGGTGGAGAGGAGGAGAGGGACATGTCCATCATTAGAGACGCTGCTTGTTCTTGAGCATGGGGCTGCCCGAGTGGAACTAATAATGAGAAGTAGTAGTACAAAGGGCATCAGCAGGGAGGCTTGTGTTTTACTGCTACATTAATTAAGCTCATTCTCAACATGGTGTCGGCCAGTCTCAGCCAGAGTTAAATAAGTCTGAGGGGGTGTGTCATCCAATTGTATTTGTAAATATGCTTCGTAAACAACAGGTGTAGACTAACAGTGAAATGCTTATTTACAGGCCCTTCCTGACAATGCAGAGAGAAAGAATAGAAAAGTAATAATAAATACATAATGCGTAACAATAACTTGGCTATATACACAGGGTACCAGTACCGAGTCGATGTGCAGGGGTACAAGGTTATTGAGGTAGATATGTACATATAACTAGGAATAAAGTGACTAGGTAACAGGATAGATAGTAAATAGTAGCAGCAGTTTATGTGATGAGTCCCCCTATTGTTAACTATTTAACTAACTATTTAGCAGTCTTATCGCTTGGGGGTAGAAGCTGTTCAGGGTCCTGTTGGTTCTAAACCTGTTGCATTGGTACCACTTGCCATGTGGTAGCAGAGAGAACAGTTATGACTTGGGTGGCTGAAGTCTGACCACTCACCACCGCCATGCAACCTTCTGAATGTTTACCTGTTTAAAGCTCTTACTCACATGAGCATGATCACGCAGTCGTCCGGAACAGCTGGTGCTCTCATGCATGGTTGTGTTGCTTGCCCCAAAGCGAGCATAGAAGACATTTCGCTCTTCTGGTAGGTTCACGTCATTGGGCAGCTCTGTGTGTTTTCATGTTGGCTCCACTTAGCGACCAGATTGTCCTTCTAGCTAAAAGGATTTGTATGATATGGAGTTGATGTGAATGGTGGAGTCATTGGTCAGTGAGTCCTTTCCTGGATCAGTCCAGACGAGTCAGAGTTCAAGTGAAAAGAGAAGTCTAACTTATACCTGGCTTTATTCAGCTTGTTTCTTCTTTGTGTGAGACACATAGTACATGTGTTGTAGTTGTAAATCTTGACACTCCTTTTTAGGATGTCTCTACCCATCAGTTATGACACCACTGAGGTGGCAGCTTTCGATAATAGTGACAGTGTTGAGTTACAGCTAAGAGAGATTGCTTTCAGGTGTCTGACTGGATCCAGAATCGTACCAAGGATACTTTCCTCTCCTTTTGATGGCTGAAGGGCTCATTGTGCCTTTTTATATTCCCACATTTCAACAGGAAGAGGAATGGAAATGGCTCATTTGAGATATTTCTTTAATATCAGTCTTTCAGAGATCAGAGCGTGTCATATTCATCCACCTCATACCTCATGTAAAAGTCCCTTAAACAATATTATGGAATCATAATGGCTGCTTCCCATGACTTTATCTGACAAGGGAAACTTAGTCACCGTCTTTGCTAAACAGACTTCGACAGCAATTGTCAGTGTTAGCGAATGATGTGTCTTTTTATCATGCAAGTAAATACAACGAGACACAACGTTGTCTATTATATCTCTCACATAGGCCATTATCACAGGTTGAGGAGTTCTCTTCGCCATAGTGATGATACTGTAGTAGCTCTGGACAGATAATCAATCAACAAAGGAGATAATGCATTGGCTTACTATTGTTCTGATTATAAATTAGTTTGTTAGCAGTGTAAATAATCCTGAGTGTGTGTGTTTCAGTGTCTGAGGATGTATGAGATTATTTCGGGGATTGGTTATGCAGAAATTATAATGAGTATTTTTTATTTTTTTATTGTAAGAAATACCGGTAATAACTACTGTGCGAAACCATTAAAATGAATATTTATGTTTTTTTATATGAAATATTCATTACGTTGATATAAAAAGAACAAGGACCAAGACTAGGGAGTGAGGTTGTGTGTGCGTGTGTGTGTGTGTGTGTGTTTTTTTAAAGGGGAGGTAGGCCCACATCGCTTATCGTGCAGAGAGCTACTGACAAAACCCTTGGATTGAATATCTGACATCTACTAACAAAAGCAGCAGCAATAGCATCTTCCTTCCTGTTTTTTCAACCATCCCTCCCTCACACCCTCCTCCTCTGCCTGAGGTGATACGAGTCTCTGTTCACCCGATCTCCACATCTCTCGCATTCTTTCTCTCATCCCTACCTTTCTCAATCTCTCCATCACTTCCCCTTCATTCCATCTACCCAAATTAAGAAATTAATGAGGGATAGGTCCTTTACCAACTGCCCCCGCAATGTTTACCACTGATGAAATTATAATGAAGGTCCTGCTGTATTATTTATAAGCCAATTAGGGGAAGTGTTACTCGATTTGATGGGGAGACGACACAGAGTACATTTATCTAATAGAGAGAAAGAGAGAGAGGAGCGGAGGGAGAGAGAGAGAGAGAAGGGACAGCTGAGGCTGATGATTCCGTACGATGCTCTAGGATTACGTGGCTAATTGCTCTGCTTTATCTGTCTGTCACGGATAGACATGCATTTTTCAGCGTTTCCAAACACTTTGATTGTTTGGGCTCATGTTGGGTCTGTAACAAGTAGAGCAGAGGCCAGAGTGGAGTGTAGTTAAAAACTGGCAGCAGGGGAGCTGTGAAGGGGCATGGGGCAAGCATGGGGGCTATACAAAACTCAAATTGTGACAGGTGCAGGGGAAGTTTTGACAGGGAGGAAAGGGGACAAATGTATGAGAAACATACTTCAGCTTAACCATGTGGAAAATACGCAGCTGTCATTACTAGTTTTAATTACATAAACTTACTGAATTACAGCAACCATGGAGGGAAGACCATGAATTTTGTGCAGATTTTGAGAAACAAAACACATTGTCAAATGGCCTTTTTGAATGTAGTATAGACACTTGATGCCAAGATGGCATCAGAAAATCAGGCCTACATGTTGAACAAAAGTGTTGCCTCAAAACTCTAGACATGGACATATAATGTATTTTATCAAAATATTTTATCGCGTTGGCTTCCACGTGAAACATTTCTGAAACATCAATTCCAACAACTCCATGCCATAATTGATTTTTCTGAAAGTATTTGTAAATGTGTGCCACCCACCAGCAGCGGCCCCCTACTGTAACTTTGTAGTGAGCTAACAGCATTCTAGCATTCTGCTGGAGCCCCAGAGGACATCTCTGAGGAGGTTCTCTCTCTCTGGCCGATCAGCTTTTTGAAAGTCGATCAGACACTTGTGCAAAGGATGGGAAAATGGAGCAAAGGCACGGTTAATTATCTGATGAGAGAAGTGTATCTGAACGGTTTCTTTTCCTCTCCTATTTTATACTACAGGATCACATGGCACCTCTTTACATAACAAAAGAGCTGCCTGGCTCACCTGCTTCAGATAAGCTACATCCTGATCCACACACACACACACACACACACATACACACACACATACACACACACATACACACACACACACACACATACACATACACACACACACACATACACATACACACACACACACATACACACACATATACACACGCACACACACACACACATACACACGCACACGCACACGCACACAGACAAGAGGTGTGTGTGTGTGTGTGTGTGTGTGAGAGAGAGAGAGAGAGAGGCTATCTTAATTAAATAGGAAATCTACATCTGTATTCTAAACAATAACTATATGGTTCCTGTACAATAGCTAACAGTATCTCAATCTAATATCAAAACTGCTATGTATGGAAAGGGCACAGCGCAGGCACAAGTAAACTAAGGCCCGGCTGTTCGGTCATACCAATACATTGATACAGTAGCTTCTCCAGATAAAACAGTCTAATTCATTCACAATTAAAAGTATTAGTGGAGGCTTTGTGTGGTGATTTATTAACCGACTGGCACAGGCCGGGTTACCTCCTTTAGGGAATGATGGGTAAGAGGATCCATCCTATGTGCCAAGCCCTCTTTGGCCTTCAATCCCCCATATAGGACTGTGGCTTCTCCATTAGAACAACTGGCTGGCTCGAAAATCGCATCCTATTCCCTATATAGCGCCCTACTTTAGACCAGAGGCTTATGGCCACTATGGTGCACTCTATAGGGAATAGGATGCCATTTCAGACACAGCCCTAGTTCAGGGCCTTACACAAGGGCACACACACACACCTCGTCACCATGCCCACTTATTTATCCCTCCTAAAGCCCATGTAACGGAATAGCTGTTAATTAATATAGCTGTCAGGGAAACTATTGCAGGAGGTCAGACCAACGTCCTCCCTTTCCTTCAGTGACATAATCTGAGTCTTGTTTTCACGCCAGGCCTCGGGCTCAATTAAGAGAATGCTATGCAAACGAGGTCTCCCGCCATTAGCCTCATCACTGAGGGGCCCTTAATGGCATAATTGGGGCACTCCAAAGGACAATTACAATGGCACCGCCCAGCGCCTGTGAGATCACCCATCGTTTCTAAATATGGCTCCTGAGTCATGAGTCGTGACTGGAGGGTGAGGAGTCATGGCAGGGAATCGACCCCAATGGTTGTCTGCCACACCTCAACCAGCTGGGGAGCAGGGACTGTGTTGCTCGGGGGAGGTAGGACAAATAGTCCTACTGTATCCAGTGGACTAGGGATACAGATTGAAGGTGGAAAGAGTTGAATTATGTCTAACCTGAACTGTGCATCATTTTTTTCTATCAATACATAAGTGCATCCTTTGTAAGCTTACATTCACAGAGAGGATAGCAGGTCAATCGGGTGAAGGAATATGAGCACTGTCTGGACATGAAATATGAGTTAGTACACAACAATATTCCACGATCAGGCTGCAAGATGCTCATTCTATTTGCTCATGCCAAACGAAAAAGGAGAAATTACCATCTCTACATCACCGAGAACTCTTGTCAGTTCTCACCTCCACTTTCCTATCTGACACAGACTACGACCACCTAGCTAGCAGAGGCTAAGCTGAGGAGCAGCAGCTCCATCTTGACCCTGGCTTAATGATTCTTCTGATATACATTGAGGCCTCATTCCACAACATAGCACAGCTTTGCAGATGATTGCCTCTGAAACTCCCTCCTACTTCCCTTCTTGGGAATTTTAAGAGTCAAGCCCCTCTAAATCTCGCTGTATCTACTTTGAAAAATCAATACCATAAATACCCTGTGTGTCCCTCTCTCCTACGCTGCCCGACCCAGCACACACCCAGATCACCAGAGCAGAGAATTTCACCCTCACCTCGGGCTATGTTTAAAATAATCCCTGTTTTTTGGCTTTAAATGGTCAAGGATCTCAGGTGTAGCTTTTTAAACCGGGAAGGGAAAGGGAGAGTCGTGTTTAACATATGCCAATGGAGAGCGCCAATGGCTAAGTCCTGGCATCGACCGGCGCCATGTGTGATTAGGCTAGTGAAGCTGAGCCTATCCCAGACACAGATCGAACAGCCAACAACTCTCAATATGGATGCGCCTGTGCACACCACAGCTCACCGCCAGCCATATCCAGCTGCTTTTATTGATTTCTGCCCTCAATTATATTGTGGAAGCTCTGTTCAGGATTTGAGCTAAAATCACATAGTTTGGAGATCCAATGTCTCCCACAAATCAAGCATTTTCCCTCATATCAAATTGGATTTTTATTGATAGTGTTTGACAGCCTCTCCAGAGACATTTGCGTGTGTGTGTGTGTGTGTGTGTGTGTGTGTGTGTGTGTGTGTGCACGCGTGTGTGCGTGTGTGTGTGTGTGTCCGTGTGTGCGTGTGTGTGTGTGTGTGCGTGTGTGCGTGTGTGCGTGTGTGTGTGTGTGTGTCCGTGTGTGCGTGTGTGCGTGTGTGCATGTGTGTGTGTGTGCGTGTGTGTGTGTCCGTGTGTGCGTGTGTGTTTGCGTGCGGATGGGTGTTTATATGAAAGAGATTGTCTTTCAGTCAAAATGACTATTTATTTTTAGTTGAGTTCTAGGAGCAGACAAAGACGAATTGACTTGAAACTTGATCATGCAGTTCAGCAGGCCACAACTGAGGCCTTTACAACTCATTTATCAAAACCCTTGGATTAGTTCTCCCACACACAGCTCTCATTTATAATTGGAGAACATCCATTTTTAAGTCCTCTGGATGAGGAAAGTCTATAGGGAGGTGGACAAATATATTTTATACACACCTGCAGTACAATTGTGTTATATTTCCATTTCAGGGGGTGTTTTGATATTTCCTTGGATGGTCAGACAAACTAATTGCCACAAACTGTCATACTGTACATGTAAGACAACTCAGGTCAAAATGTTAAGATGATGAAATAATGAGAAGTTATAGCACCTGCCCTTGTGCCTCCTTGGAATATAAATAATAAGAACTGATACAGCCCAGTAAAGTGACAGGTATGAGCTCTGTACTGTTCCAGCGTGTCCTGTTCATAGACATCCTCGACCCCATTTCAACTCACTGTCCTTTCTGCAAATGAGAGCACCGTCATTATCAGCCAGTGCCATCAGACACCTGAGGAAGAGAGGGTGCGGGGGTTGGAGGTGTGGTTGAAGGGGGGGGGGAGAGGGGTAATCGGATTCGTAGATGCTATTCTAGTTACGCCAGGGTATTTGGGGGATAATTGTAGCCCTGCCACAGCTCAGGTAATGATGCAATAGAGCCACACAAGTTAAACCCAAGATCCCCACTCTGTTTTATTTGACTGTTCTTCTCCCTCTCCCTCCATCCTTTTCCTCTCTCTCTCTCTCTCTCTCTCTCTCTCTCTCCACCTCTTCTATATGAATATTCTCTAGCATGCCTAAAAAACGGTGGTAAGAGGTGGTGGCTAGACGGTGGGGAAGGGTCACAGCTTTAGTTGGAGTAATGAGGCCTAGTCCCCTGCTGACTGAAGCCTGTTTAAACAGCCACTTCCTGAGCCACCCAGTAACGGAGTAATTAACCCCAGCGCCCTCTCCTGCTCACCAGCTCTACACACCCACCAAGCCTTCTCAGCAGCTCCACACATCCACCAAGCCTTCTCAGCAGCTCCACACATCCACCAAGCCTTCTCAGCAGCTCCACACATCCACCAAGCCTTCTCAGCAGCTCTACACATCCACCAAGCCTTTTCAGCAGCTCCACACATCCACCAAGCCTTCTCAGCAGTTCCACACATCCACCAAGCCTTCTCAGCAGCTCTACACATCCACCAAGCCTTCTCAGCAGCTCCACACATTCACCAAGCCTTCTCAGCAGCTCCACACATCCACCAAGCCTTCTCAGCAGCTCCACACATTCACCAAGCCTTCTCAGCAGCTCCACACATTCACCAAGCCTTCTCAGCAGCTCTACACATCCACCAAGCCTTCTCAGCAGCTCTACACATCCACCAAGCCTTCTCAGCAGCTCCACACATCCACCAAGCCTTCTCAGCAGCTCCACACATCCACCAAGCCTTCCCAGCAGCTCTACACATCCACCAAGCCTTCTCAGCAGCTCCACACATCCATCAAGCCTTCCCAGCAGCTCTACACATCCACCAAGCCTTCCCAGCAGCTCTACACATCCACCAAGCCTTCTCAGCAGCTCCACACATCCACCAAGCCTTCCCAGCAGCTCTACACATCCACCAAGCCTTCTCAGCAGCAGTATGAGACATGAGGTTTACAGTAGGTGTTGAAGTAGTAGCATGGTTGTGATGGTTAAAGGTTCAGTGCTCTCCATTAGCACTGTCATGATGATAAGCACATACATGTTGTCGATATCTACTACAGGCCATTACAGGCACACACACATCCATCCAGGTACAAAGCACATCTCCAATGATCTGCTTTCCAGACAATTCTACACGGCAGCTTCCTTGTGTTTGCTTTTAGTGGGCTCACAAAAACAATGAGGCACAATCAAACAGTGCACACATCACACAATATCCCAGTGTGCCAAAGGCCTGTCTGTGTCTGCTGCTATCTCCAGCTGGCTTATGCAGAGAGAGGCACTGGGGCGTAGTGAAGAAAGCAGCCACCATACATTATGCTAGATGAAATGCTATCATGCATGGTCGCTGAATGGTTTGTGTCATTAAGAGAACAAGGCAAACAGAGAAGTGAGCACGCTCATATACCTGGCTGGCGCTGCTTCTCTGAGGGAAGGCAAGATTAAGGGGATGTTCAGAGACTCTCGTCTGTCAAGACTTCAAAGATGCCAGAGACGCTCCTTGTATCTGCCGGCACCGCTCGGCGACCAAATCGTGCACACTCTGCCGCCTCTGTGGCTGTCAAAGCTGTTCTGACATCCCCTTTATCAGGTATACAGGCTTTAATCCATCACAGATAAATAAATCAACACATGCAGGGGCTACTGCTCCTCTCAGCGCCTCCTAGTGGCGTGGCAGGAGAACAACAAGTACCAGGGCTTTTTGGTGCCAGAACATCGTTCGTTGGTATTGCTCGAGGGCACAACAAAGAAAGGGCCAATGACATTGTACATAATCAATAACGAAGGCATAATTATCAAAGGCAATAGACTCAGAGAGGTAGAGCATTGGATACATTTTTTGGGGGGGGTGGGGGGGGGCAATCAAGTAAAATAAATGAGTCAACACACCTAAAGAAATAACCGAGGAAAGAAAGAGCCAGTGGCATCAAGGTCGCAGACAGATCTCAGCAAATGGGGCTCATCTCCTCCTGCGTGTTTTGTGGCATGAAAGAAAATGGAATTGAATTTCAAAGTGTATCTATCAGCTTGTACAAACAGAAGAATATGTTCTCTCCCTTTTTCAGCAGTGGAAAATCTAGAGATCCCTTTTGACACCGGGCGCAACATCTGGAGGAGACAGAAGATAGAAAATAGAAAGAACAGAGAGGGATAAATTGGAGCTGACAAGCCGACATGCGGCCAGACACGCAGCACATCAGAGCCCAGATCTGGATGGACACATCGGGCCTGTTTGGATGCACACATTTCCAATCCTCACTGTGAATCCACACACACACACAGAGGACTGTCTGTCTGTCTGTCTGCAGAAAGCAATCTGAGAAATCGACAATGAAACACCAAAGAATGAGAGAACGGGGAGGAAGAACAACATGTGCCCCGATATGAGTATCATAAGTCAGTCAGAAGTGACTTTGCAGAAGGGGAGAAAAGCCTCTGAAAAGACACTGCGGCTGTGTATCTGTCTGGATGTATTTCAGTAGATTTGTTGTTGTTGTTGTTTTAACAGTGGAAGTGAAGCAGACAGAGATCAGCAACAACCGCAATGATGTCTGGGCTGAAAAGTGCGATCTATTGTTTCATTGTTCTGTTTGTTTGTTTGTTTGTTTTGAAGACGGGTCTAGCAGTGGAAACCACATCCCTTTCAGAATACAAAAGATGCCTTAGACGCAGTGTAAGTGCATTTTCATGCTGATGGCTGCATGACACGAATACAGGTGAAACCCTATACTCTGATCGGAGGAGGATAACTGAAATGTATGGAGATGATACAGCTAATAAAAAAGAAAAGGGGTTTAAAAAGTGAGAAGATGAGAGGACAATTTTATTTTAGTGGTGGAGTACCCAGGGGGCCCTGTACGTTGTGAAAAATTAAAGGAGACGGATTCAAACTGTCCAATTTACACATCAAACAAACCCTGGCTCAATGCTCCTGGAGAGGCTGCTTCACACACCGCCTAGCCTCAGAAAGGTGCCCCCCTCCACCCCCTCCGTATTCTCTATTTCCTCAGTAACCCCACTCCCTCTCTAATTCCCCTAAGCACTGTACTGGTTACACTAGCCACTGTCTCTCCCCTGTCTAATTATACCCTTGTGAGTCTATTAATCAAGTTGTGAATTATTTAAAAGGGAGTGCTCTTCTGCCTGTAACTCGCTTTGACACTGCGAGGGGGAGAGAGAGAAGGGAGAGAGGAGAAGGGGGGGGGGTGGGGGAATGAGAGAAAGATGGGGGATGAAAGGTGGGTGGGTGGAAAGGAAGAAAGAGAGGGGAAAGGAGATGGAGAGAGAGAGATGGAATCATAGTCTCCCGCATCGGCAAGTCCCTCAGGACCACCCTGCGTCTGCCGCTACGCGCGGTGCCCAGGCCAGACGAACCTCCGTCACCATTCACCATTCTCTGTTTGTTTTTTCCACCCTCTGTTTTCATGCATAAGTTTTCATCACAAACAGGAATTCATGAATATATGGAGTGATACAGTGAGAAATGGTGAAAGAGGGAGAGAGAGGGGAGAAAGAGAAAAACAGAGATATTGACAGAGGGCCACAGAGTGCAAAAATAAGAAATGTAGATGGAAACACACGCACGCACGCACGCACGCACGCACACACGCACGCACGCACGCACGCACGCACAGAAACACACACACACACACACACACACACACACACACACACACACACACACACACACACACACACACACACACACACACACACACACACACACACACACAAAAGTCATAATACAGGGGGAATGGGCACCTCCAGTGTTTGACAAGGGCCTGGCTATGTCTCCCCTCTGCATATTTGTGTGCTGCTGTGCTGGTTGTTAGTTAGCTTTCTGTATCCTCACACACCTGTGGTCCTCTGCTCCAGCACCTCTCATCAGCTGAGAGGTGTATTACCTCCTAACAGTTTTTTAAAATCGCATTGATGCCTATTTTCACAAGCATGTGGTGAATTTTCTAAACTCTTAGTACAACACTTCAAACTGGTAACACTTGTGACACAGCCATTCTTCCGTTCAGAATCTCTCACTGTGCATTCATTTTGTTTGTAGACGTCTTTCACCGCACAACCATTGATCCAAAATATACGTTTACTGTGAAATATAATGAGTTTACTGGTTTAATCACCAAAACATATTGATATCTTCTCAACCAGTTTATAAAATAGCAATAAAAAAAATCTAAATTGCCCCTTGAATGTAGTATGCTACAGTACTGTAAATTACAGTACATTACACTGTTTTCACATTAGGCAATACACTTGCACGACTCATTAAAATTGACTGAACATCAAATGTCCATAATTTGGGTGTGATCAAAGGTGTGATCATTGAAGAGATCCTTCAAATACCATAAAATGAAAGAAATGAAAGAAACATAATGTTTTTTCAGGCACTAATTTGCCTCAAGCCCGTCTTGAGCATTTGGACATAGTTTCTCATTGAAATCGCAGTAAATATCCTACTTGTTCATGCACCTGGGGAATAACCTTTTGGTATGGGAAATTCAAGCCTGACATAGGCCTGGATTGAAATCATTGCCTCATCCATGGCCTGAAGGAGGGTGCTACGCTCATGGGGATGGCAATCATACATCTTCCACCTGTATTGTAATCATGTATTGTATTTTACAGTATTGTATTATACTTATGTCATGTAGAGGTGCTGCACGTGGCTCAATTTATTAGAGCAGTGGTTCCCAAACTTCTTATAGTCCCGTACCCCTTCAAACATTCAACCTCCAGTTGCGTACCCCTATAGCACCAGGGTCAGCACACTCTCAAATGTTGTTTTTTGCCAACATTGTAAGCCTGCTACACACACACTATACGATATGGATCCTGTGTTTTGCCTTCCACCCAGGACAATGGATCAGATCCCAGCCGGCGACCCTAAACAACGACGCCGTAAAAGGGGCAAACGAGGCAGTCTTCTGGACAGGCTCCGGAGACGGGCACATCGCGCACCACTCCCTAGCATACTACTCGCCAATGTCCAGTCTCTTGATAACAAGGTTGATGAAATCCGAGCACGGGTAGCATTCCAGAGAGACATCAGAGACTGTAACGTTCTTTGCTTCACTGAAACATGGCTCACTCGAGAGAAGCTAACGGAGTCGGTGCAGCCAGCTGGTTTCTTCACTCATCGCACCGACAAAAACAAGCATCTTTCTGGTAAGAAGAGGGGCTTAGGGCCTTATGATTAACGAGACGTGGTGTGATCATAACAACATACAGGAACTCAAGTCCTTCTGTTCACCTGACTTAGAATTGTTTACCAAGGGAATTATCTGCGATTATAATCACAGCCGTATATATTCCCCCCCAAGCAGACACATCGATGGCCCTGAACAAACTTCATTTGACTCTATTTAAACTGGAAACCACATATCCTGAGGCTGCATTCATTGTAGCTGGGGATTTTAACAAGGCTAATCTGAAAACAGACTCCCTAAATTCTATCAGCATATCGATTGCGCAACCAGGGCTGGTAAAACCCTCGGTCATTGTTATTCCTACTTCCGCGATGCATATAAGGCCCCGCCCTCCTTTCGGAAAAACTGACCACGACTCCATTTTGTTGCTTCCAGCCTACAGACAGAAACTAAAACAAGAAGCTCCCACACTCAGGTCTGTTCAACGCTGGTCCGACCAATCTGATTCCACGCTTCAAGACTGCTTCGATCACGTGGATTGGGATATGTTCCGCATTGCGTCCAACAACAACATTGATGAATATGCTGATTCGGTGAGCGAGTTTATTAGAAAGTGCATTGACAATGTCGTACCCATAGCAATGATTAAAACATTCCCAAACCAGAAACCGTGGATTGATGGCAGCATTCGCACGAAACTGAAAGCGCGAACCACTGCTTTTAACCAGGGCAAGGTGACCGGAAACATGACCGAATACAAACAGTGTAGCTATTCCCTCCGCAAGGCAATCGGACAAACTAAGTGTCAGTATAGAGACAAAGTAGAGTCGCAATTCAACGGCTCAGACACAAGAGGTATGTGGGAGGGTCTACAGTCAGTCACGGATTACAAAAAGAAAACCAGCCCCGTCGCGGACCAGGGTGTCTTGCTCCCAGACAGACTAAATAACTTTTTTTCTGCTTTGAGGACAATACTGTGCCACTGACAAGGCCCGCTACCAAAACCTGCAGACTCTCCTTCACTACGGACTCTCCTTCACTGCAGCCGATGTGAGTAAAACATTTAAACGAACCTGTTAAGGCTTGGGACAATACTGCCCCCTTTGGATGAATTGCGTGCCCATAGTAAACTGAAAGAAAATCTGTCCAAAATTGCTAATATATGCATATAATAATAATTATTGAATAGAAAACACTCTAAAGCTTCTAAAACCGTTTGAATTATGTCTGTATGTATAGCAGAACTCACAGGGCAGCCAATCTCCCAAACTAGTTTTGTCATCCAGAAAGTTGGGCCAACTTTGACGTCATCGCCCCCACCCTTCCCAACCAGCTATGGATCTGGGGAACAGTTTCTATGTCTTCCGCGAGATGTCCTCTATCAGTAGAGCGTTTAATTGTGCAAATCCCGCGAGCTTTGACCCTTTGGCAGGCAAAATATCGAGTGTCGCGAGAAAATACATGCGCTTTGAGGCGCGCGTTGGGCACAGAGCTCCCTTTGTTCCAACTTGCATGAGAAGAAGTTAGATTGTCCGTTTGAATTGAGAATTGTTTTGTACGTTAATAACATCCTAAAGCTTGATTCTGCACTTAGTTTCACCAGTTTAGTCGACATATAATATGTAATTTTGAAGTTTTGATGCGCAACTGTTCGGGACCAGAAGTAATTTTGGATGCATTTCAGCTGAAGCTGTTAGCATATGCTAATACAAAGACACACGACTTGAAACCAAACGATGTATTGGGTAAGTATGACTCCTTCCACTACATTCTGATCGAAGACCATCAAAGGTAAGGGAATATTTATGTTGTAATTTTGTGTTTCTGTTGACTCCAACATAGCGGAGAAATATTGCTTATGTCTGAACGCCGTCTCAGATTATTGAATAGTGAACGATTTCTGTAACGTTAAAAATACATGTGACAAAGCGATTGCATTAAGAAGCAGTGTATCTTTCTAACTATATGTAGAACATGTATATTTAGTCAAAGTTTATGATGTGTATTGCTGTTATCTGGCGTTATCTGGTGGAGCTATCTATAATTTCTCCGGTAATTTTTTAGCATTTTCTGAACATGGCGTCAATGTAAACAGAGATTTATGGATATAAATTGCATATTATTGAAAAAAACATAAATGTACTGTGTAACATGTCCTATTACTGTCATCTGATGAAGATTTTCAAAAGGTTAGTGAATTATTTTTCTTTTAATCCTGCGTTTGTGATTGCATCTTTTGTTCAACAAAATGGCTACATATCGTCTGTGTCTTTGTGGTAGTTTGACATACATATGTGCTATGTTTTTGCCATAAAACATTTTAGAAATCTGACTCGCTGGGTAGATGAACAAGTTGTTTATCTTTCATTTGAGCTATTGGACTTGTTAATGTGTGGAGGTTAAATATTTGTAAGAATATTTTTGCATTCTGTGCGCCACGGTTTGAGTTGAGCGGGGGGGTGTGGTACCCCTTGGGGAACCTGTAGCGTGAACACGTTAACGCAGGGCTGCAGGTCCAGACGGCATCCCCAGCCGAGGCCTCAAAGCATGCGCAGACAAGCTGGCTGGTGTGTTTACGAACATATTCAATCCCAGTCTGCTGTTCCCACATGCTTCAAGAGGGCAACAATTGTTCCTGTTCCCAAGAAAACTAAGGTAACTGAGCTAAACGACTACCGCCCCATAGCACTCACTTCCGTCATCATGAAGTGCTTTGAGAGACTAGTCAAGGACCATATCACCTCCACCCTACCTGACACCCTAGACCCACTCCAATTTGCTTACCGCCCCAATAGGTCCACAGACGACGCAATTACAACCACACTGCACACTGCCCTAACCCATCTGGACAAGAGGAATACCTATGTGAGAATGCTGTTCATCGACTACAGCTCAGCATTTAACACCATAGTACCCTCCAAACTCGTCATCAAGCTCGAGACCCTGGGTCTCGACCCCGCCCTGTGCAACTGGGTACTGGACTACCTGACGGGCCGCCTCCAGGTGGTGAGGGTAGGTAACAACATCTCCACCCCGCTGATCCTCAACACTGGGGCCCCACAAGGGTACGTTCTGAGCCCTCTCCTGTACTTCCTGTTCACCCACGACTGCGTGACCATGCACGCCTCCAACTCAATCATCAAGTTTGCGGACGACACTACAGTGGTAGGCTTGATTACCAACAACGACGAGACGGCCTACAGGGAGGAGGTGAGGGCCCTCAGAGTGTGGTGTCAGGAAAATAACCTCACTCAATGTCAACAAAACAAAGGAGATGATTGTGGACTTCCGGAAACAGCAGAGGGAGCACCCCCCTATCTACATCGACGGTAGTGGAGAGGGTAGTAAGTTTTAATTTCCTCGGCGTACATATCACATACAAACTGAATTGGTCCACCCACACAGACAGCGTTGTGAAGAAGGCGCAGCAGCGCCTCTTCAACCTCAGGAGGCTGAAGAAATGCGGCTTGTCACCAAAGGTACTCACAAACTTCTACAGAAAC
The DNA here is from genome assembly GCF_036934945.1 of Oncorhynchus masou masou. Classification (NCBI taxonomy): domain Eukaryota; kingdom Metazoa; phylum Chordata; class Actinopteri; order Salmoniformes; family Salmonidae; genus Oncorhynchus; species Oncorhynchus masou. Next base: position 23,706,238 of record NC_088219.1, read on the forward strand.
ACGATCGGGAGCATCCTGTCAGGCTGTATCACCGCCTGGTACGGCAACAGCTCCGCCCACAACCGTAAGGCTCTCCAGAGGGTAGTGAGGTCTGCACAACGCATCACCGGGGGCTAACCACCTGCCCTCCAGGACACCTACACCACCCGATGTCACAGGAAGGCCATAAAGATCATCAAGGACAACAACCACCCGAGCCACTGCCTGTTCGCCCCCTGTTCGCCTCATCCAGAAGGCGAGGTCAGTACAGGTGCATCAAAGCTGGGACCGAGAGACTGAAAAACAGCTTTTATCTCAAGGCCATCAGACTGTTAAACAGCCACCACTAACATTGAGTGGCTGCTGCCAACATACTGACTCAACTCCAGCCACTTTAATAATGGAAATGGATGGGAATTGATGTAAAAATGTATCACTAGCCACTTTAAACAATGCCACTTAATATAATGTTTACATACCCTACATTACTCATCTCATATGCATATGTATATACTGTACTCTATATCATCTACTGGATCTTGCCATCTTTATGTAATACATGTATCACTAGCCACTTTAAACCATGCCACTTTATGTTTATATACCCTACATTACTCATATCATATGTATATACTGTACTCTATACCATCTAATGCATCTTGCCTATGCCGTTCTGTACCATCACTCCTTCATATATCTTTATGTACATATTCTTTATCCCTTTACACTTGTGTGTATAAGGTAGTAGTTGTTGGTTATTACTGCATTGTCAGAACTAGAAGCACAAGCATTTCACTACACTCGCATTAACATCTGCTAACCATGTGTACGTGACAAATAACATTTGATTTGATTTGATATTAAACATAAGAATGAGTGTGAGTTTTTGTCACAACCCAGCTCGTGGGAAGTGACAAAGAGCTCTTATAGGACCAGGGCACAAATAAATATATAATAATAATCAATAATTGTGCTCTTTATTTCACCATCTTTCACCAAATTGTGAATAACTCACCGCATGTTTATGAGAAGGGTGTGCTTGAAAGGATGCACATAACTCTCCAATGTTGGGTTGTATTGGAGAGAGTCTCAGTCTTAAATCATTTTCCACACACAGTCTGTGCCTGTATGTAGTTTTTATGCTAGTGAAGGCTGAGAATCCACTCTCACATAGTTACATGGTTGCAAAGGGCATCAGTGTCTTAACAGCGCAATTTGCCAAGGCAGGATACTCTGAGCTCAGCCCTATCCAGAAATCTGACAGTGGCTTCTGATTCAATTAAATTTTCACAGAACCGCTTGTTGCAATTTCTATGAGGTTCTCTTGTTCAGATATCGGTAAGTGGACTGGAGGCAGGGCATGAAAGGGATAATGAATCCAGTTGTTTGTGTCATCCGTTTCAGGAAAGTACATGTCTAATTGCGCACCCAACTCACTCAGGTGCTTCACTATATCACATTTGACATTGTCCATAAGCTTGAGTTAATTTGCACAAAAAAAAAATCATACAATGATGGAAAACCCTGTGTGTTGTCCTTGTTTATGCAGACAGATTAGAGCTCCAACCTCTTAATCATAGTCTCAATTTTGTCCTGCACATTGAATATTGTGGAAAGTCCCTTTAATCCTAGACTCAGATCATTCAGGGGAGAAAAACCATCCCCCAGATAGGCCAGTCGTGTGAGAAACTCGTCATAATGAAAGTGGTCAGACAGGTGAAAATGATGGTCAGTAAAGAAAACTTTACACTCGTCTCTCAATTTTAAAAAAAACTCCTCAATAGTTTGTTGTAAATGCGTTACATATCATTGCATAGTGCAGAAAATACACGAGAGTACAGGGGCCTTGCTTTATTAACAAAGTTAACCATTTTCAATGTCGTGTCCAAAACATCTTTCAAGCGGTCAGGCATTTCCGGTAGTGGAATTCTCGCGAGAGTGTAACGGTTAAAGTGATTGGATGTTAATTATTTGACTAGGCTACATGTATTTGACATAGTGTTGTTATTTCGCTGAACACTAGATGGTTTCATTTCATTTTTGGTAGTGAAACGAGGCTACTCAGGTAAGAAAAAAACCTCACCCAAATGTATAGCCCCGTTGGAAAATATAAATGGACTATTCGAAAATGTGAATACATTTTTTTTATTTTTTTTAAATGATTCCCATTGTTGTCAGTCTGGACAAAAGTGTCTGCTACAGTACTGTATTGGCCAATGCATCCGAAAGACCCCTGCAACTTCATTTTGGATACATGTTTAATGTATGGGGGATGCATTTCATTCTTGTTTTGGACTTTCTGGATTATTTGCATATTGGTATTGTATTGATATTGTATTACTGCACTGTTGAAGCTAAAAACTCAAGCAGATGTAACATCTAGGTGTGCGACCAATAAACTTGTATTTTATTTGTTACATACATCTCCGATCTTGTCAATATCAGATTTATGTTTTATTTACTGTGAAGTAAAATCATAATAGTCATCATCATAGTACTAGATTTGAATATATATCATACTTTTTAGGTTTCTACTTTACAGATATACAGTTGAAGTCAGAAGTTTACATACACTAAGGTTGGAGTCCTTAAAACTCGTTTTTGTCACGAATCTCGCCGAGGATGGTGCCTCTTCCTGTTCGGGCGGGGCTCGGCGGTCGTTGTCGCCGGCCTATTAGCTGCCATCGATTCCCTTTCCGTTTGTTTTTGGTTATTGGGTAATTGGGTACACCTGTTTTGTATTAGGGTTTGTTTGTAGGTTATTTAAGGGCACTAGGCCCGCTGGGTATTTGTGCGGGCTTGTTTCTTGTTACTCTGTGTTGGATGGTGTTATTTTGTTCTTATCGTTATTCGCCGGACTATTTCTGTCCTGTTGTTTGGACTGGCAACTTATATACGCCCTGTGTGTTGGCGTGACCGTTTTTGTTGCGCTGGTGAATAAATTTGACAAACGACTGAACCCTGCTCTCTGCTCCTGATTCCACCCACCACTCCTAGTTATCGTAACAGTTTTTAAACCACTCCACAAATTTATTGTTAACAAACTATAGTTTTTGGCAAGTCGGTTAGGACATCTACTTTGTGCATGACACAACTCATTTTTCCAACAAATGTTTACAGACAGATTATTTTACTTATAATTCACTGTATCACAATTTCAGTGGGTCAGAAGTTTACATAGACTAAGTTGACTTTGCCTTTAATTAAACAGGTTGGAAAATTCCAGAAAATGATGGCATGGCTTTAGAAGCTTCTATTAGGGTAATTGATATAATTTGAGTGAATTGGAGGTGCACCTCTGTATGTATTTCAAGGCCCACCTGCAAACTCAGGGCCTCTTTGCCCTTTGTCCTCTGGTCTGATGAAACAAAAATACAACTGTTTGGCCATAATAACCATCGTTATGATTGGAGGTAAAAGGGGGATGCTTGCAAGCAGAAGAACACCATCCAAACCGTGAAGCACGAAGGTGGCAGCATCATGTTGTGGGGGTGTTTGGCTGCAGGAGGGATGGGTGCACTTCAAAAAATAGATGAACTCATGAGGCAGGAAAATGATGTGGATATATTGAAGCAACAACTCAAGACATCAGTCAGGAAGTTAAAGCTAGGTCGCAAATGGGTCTTCCAAATGGACAATGACCCCAAGCATACTTCCAAAGTTGTGGCAAAATGTCTTAAGGACAACAAAGCCAAGGTATTGGAGAGGCCATCACAAAGCCCTAACCTCAATCCTATAGAACATTTGTGGGCAGAACTGAAAATGCGTGTGCTAGCAAGGGGGCAGTTACACCAGCTCTGACAGGAGGAATGGTCCAAAATTCACCCATCTCATTGTGGGAAGCTTGTGAAAGGCTACCCAAAACGGTTGACCCAAGTTAAACAATTTAAAGGCAATGCTACCAAATACTAATTGAGTGAATGTAAACTTCTGACCCACTGGGAATGTGATGAAAGAAATGAAAGCTGAAATAAATCATTCTCTCTACTATTATTCTTAAGATATAGTGGTGATTCTAACTGACCTAAGACAGGGAATGTTTACAAGGATTAAATGTCGGGAATTGTGAAAACTGAGTTTAAATGTAATTGGCTAAGGTGTATGTAAACTTCTGACTTCAACTGTACATGTTCATTATGTAGCTCTCAAATTTTTTAGTAGACAAACCAGTTTACATGTCAAATCTGTAGGTTTAAGTGATCATCAGTTAAGAGCAGTCGGATTAACTCATGGTCAAATGTATTTCAACAAAAGAGAAGAGAATCATATCAAATGTAATGTGAGCATTGCATTGTGAATGGGAATTACTGTATATGAACATGTATTGCAATGTGAAATATGTATTTCAGGATGAAACACTGATTAAGTTTGGTGAAATAGAAAATGTGCTTATTTTTGAAATAGCTACGATGTATTTAAAAAAAATTGAGTTGTGTACTAATGGTTGTGAAAATCACCACATACTTGTTAAAACTGCTCCCAAGCGATACAAAAAACAACTATAATGACTCCCATTGCCACTGCCGCCCACCAAAAGCAGTCAGAGCAAGAAGAAACAATCATAAAAGAGAGATAATGTTTATTTTCCTAATGCTCCATGCTCTCTGTCGGACCCCCGATGCATAACACAATGCCCACAGAATTTTAATCAATACGGTCTGAGGTTTAGAATAAATAAATGTGTTTATTTCAGCCTACTACCTCAGTAACTGTGTGTGTATGTGAAAGAAAATGAGTGGCTGGTGGCTGGAGGCGTGAGGCTGGTGGCTGGAGGCTGGTGGCTGGTGGCTGGAGGCTGGTGGCTGGTGGCTGGAGGCTGGTGGCTGGAGGCTGGTGGCTGGAGGCTGGTGGCTGGAGGCTGGTGGCTGGTGGTTGGAGGCTGGTGGCTGGTGGCTGGAGGCTGGTGGCTGGTGGCTGGAGGCTGGAGGCTGGTTGCTGGAGGCTGGTGGCTGGAGGCTGGAGGCTAGTGGCTGGAGGCTGGTGGCTGGTGGCTGGTGGTTGGAGGCTGGAGGCTGGTGACTGGTAGTTCGTGGTTGGTGGTTAATGGCTGGTGGGTGGTGGGTGGTGTCAGATGGGAGGAGGCTGTTACAGAGTCTAGTTGATAGGTAATCGACTAGCTGGGCTGTTCCCTGGACCCCGTATGTAGGGACTTGTACAATGCTTGAACAAGGCTATTGAACTTGACATTTGTGTCGGTCTTTATTCTTTAATCTAACATATCATACAGAAACAGAGGCGTCCATACCACTCAGTCTCCCTGGGATGTTTATTAAATTAATAAAAAAGTTGCTTAAGGCGTGCAGTGCTCAGGAATGCCCTGGGCTCGGCCGTGATTGGCACTCCCCGCCGCCCCGCGGTCTCTCGGGGGCCCACCCGTGTTTGCTTTAACTAACTGTCCGTGACTGAGGAGAGCAGGCTGACATGCCTCCTCTCTTTTCACCCCCCCTTCCCCCCTCAATCTTGTCCTCCCTCTATCCCCCTCTCCTATTCTCTTTCGTCTGAGAGGAGCAGGCCTTAGAACTCTACAGGAAGGCCAAGCGGGAGGCTGGGGGCAGTGGATGTAGAGACAGAGGAAGGAGGATAGAGAATGGAGAGACCAGAGAGGGTAAGACAAAGTACAGGTGGACAGAAGATAAATAAAACATTTACTTCAGAGGTGAAGGAGAGATGTTTGTAGACTCAAATAATATAATTATTACTTAACATTTCATTTACACAACAGATTTTATTATATATGCTTTTGCCCAGCGATATGTTCCAATTAAACACAAAGGAAAAGTCTCTAATTTCCAAAATGTACAGAGACTCTGCATATCTCCTTTCGGGAAAAACCAATGGTAAAATGTTAATATATTATCATCTCTTAAAAATACTTTTAAAAATAAACAAGACAAACGAAAACAAAACACAACAAAAAAGCCCCTCTTTTCTGTTTCATCCACCCACTATCTCTTTTTCTCTTCTATCTCTCTCAGCTGGCGACTCTCTGAGGAGGAGGAGGAGGAGGAGGAGGAGGAGGAGGAGGAGGAGGAGGAGGAGGAGGATCAGAGAGGGAAGTTATTTGCATATAAACTGTGAGCGGCAGGGATTGTCATCGGCGGCACATTATACGCAAGGAGCGCAAAGAGAGATGATTTTCATGTGCAAATTTCAGCCCCTCCAAACTCTGTGTGCATTATTATTTCATCAGTGCCTAGGAACAATCCCTTCATTCCAAAAGCCCACGTCTCCACGGACACTTGACAATTCCGACCAAATCCCTCCTCCAAACTTCACCCCCACCAGGCCCCGCTGCATGTCTGTTTACACTGGGTCCATGACGTTGAAAGAGTCAACCGCCCCAGAAATGGGCCGAGATCAGAATATTGAGACACCAGTGCCTTTAAGTGACCAGCGATATTGGTGTTCCATGCATTAATTGCTTGTAAACTGTGAGACTGGAGGCTAGCGGGCTTTCACATTTAAAAAGGGGATTACAGCCAATTAGTGGGGCGTCTGAAACCCTGGGCTGCCTGGGGAATAACGTCTGATTCCTAATGTGGGACAGCGGAGGGCAACAAAGGAATAGCCACAGTCTCCCTTTGAACAAACACATACTTTGTACATGGGGGATGGAGCAATTTAGTAACACACACACACACACACACACACACCAAACAAGCCAGTGCAAAAGAAAATCTAAAAAATGAAACAGTTGATAGCAGCAGTCGATGAAAGCCCTGTTGCGACATAAAAAATGCATGGAGTAATACTGAATACACACACACACACACACACACACACACACACACACACACACACACACACACACACACACACACACACACACACACACACACACACACACACACACACACACACACACACACACACACACACACACACACACACACAAAAGCGTGCACACTCCCAAAGAGACAGATGGAGAGAGACAAGGAGATAAATACATTTTAAAAGGTGAGGGGACTGTTTGTGGATTGGGGAACGTATTTCATGCTTTTAAATCAATTTGTCAAATTCTCTTAGAGTTGTGTTACCCGGAGAAGCCGATGTTTCCCTGTAAACTGCCATCTTTAATTTCTTTGTCTGACATGCTCCACTGTACCACGGCACACTAGAGACTGAGCATGAGGTTAGTGTCGGGTTCACCTCACTCTCATGTAAAATATCAGCCACGACAACACAGCCTCCATAATCTACTACATTTTATGCAGAGCCCCAATTCCAAGTTGATTTCAGTCTAAGTGATTCTTTATCACTTTCTGTTTCTCTCTGTTGAATGTGTAACCTCCTTCCACACTGTACCCCAGTGAAGCAGCTGTATGGCCAATATTCTAGACCCCAGCCTCAGTCTAGTGAGATCTGTGGAGGCTCAATGACTGTATTAGAGAGGTTTTCTAACACAGAAGAGCTTCAGCTAGAAGTAAAAAAAAATGGAGGGCCTAAAACAACCAAAGAGGGAGGGAAGGCACTATAAACACCAAGACAAAAACACTCTGCACAAGGGGAGTATTTGTCGTGAGCATGACCCTGTTTCCAGTAGTGGCGACAACAACCATCCTTCACCGTGATGGGCCTCACATTTAATGCATTGCAATTAACCACTTCCTAATTACAACTAATGACTGGCTTGTTTAAGCTCCCCACAGCTAATTGGTAGACCGAACCACAAGCAGAGAAATGCCACGAGGAGGCCTAAATAGGAGAGTTGTGAAAAGGAGGGCTGTCCAGAGGAAGCAACTTCAATTAGCAATAAGCAATATTCAAGGCAATGCTTTTTTCGCAGTTTATATGTCTATCAAGCATCATAAATACTTAATGTTTTAAAACAGTCTGCTGCACCCCCCAATCCCCCCAAATGTATATTTCCCAAGTTTATGGCAATCAGGCAAATCAGATATGATTAATTATAAATTGAACCATTATAGCAGCGTGCTTCAGAATCTAACGTTCACGAATTACATCCATAACTGGGTTGCAGATAAATGTGCTCTCCTGGTAGTTCTGCTGCCAGAGCAGAGCAGGGTACCCTGGGCCTGGCCAAGTCACATTCAGGGGCCATTATGATTCTGCAGTGCCCTGTAGTTTCATTTAGATCCATAAGACTCCAATAGACACAGAATCAGATGATTTACAGCATATCTGATCATTTCCTCCTCACCTTGCCTTTGAGAATGTACCCGTGCCCCATGCCGAGCATATCTCATTAAAGCTGATCGGCGAACAACAGAAAAAAGAACAGAAGGGGAGAGACATTAATCGAGAGAAAATACAACAACATTCCCAGGTTCTTCCTCTTTGTCCAGGACAGAGAGAGAGAGAGCAGGAGAGAGAGAGAGAGAGAGGGAAACCAGGTTCTTCCTCTTTGTTCAGGACAGAGAGCGAGAGAGAGAGAGAAGGAAAGAGAGAGGGAGGGAAACCAGGTTCTTCCTCTTTGTCCAGGACAGAGAGAGAGAGAGAGAAGGAAAGAGAGAGAGAGGGAAACCAGGTTCTTCCTCTTTGTTCAGGACAGAGAGAGAGGGAGAGAGAGAGAGAGAGAGAGAGGGAAACCAGGTTCTTCCTCTTTGTCCAGGACAGAGAGAGAGAGAGCAGGAGAGAGAGAGAGGGAAACCAGGTTCTTCCTCTTTGTCCAGGACAGAGAGAGAGGAGAGAGAGAGAGAGAGAGAGAGAGAGAGAGAGAGAGAGAGAGAGGGAAACCAGGTTCTTCCTCTTTGTCCAGGACAGAGAGAGAGAGCAGGAGAGAGAGAGAGGGAAACCAGGTTCTTCCTCTTTGTTCAGGACAGAGAGAGAGGGAAACCAGGTTCTTCCTCTTTGTCCAGGATAGAGAGAGAGAGAGAGAGAAGGAGAGAGAGAGAAAGAGAGAGGGAAACCAGGTTCTTCCTCTTGGTCCAGGACAGAGAGAGAGGGAGAGAGAAGGAAAGAGAGAGAGAGGGAAACCAGGTTCTTCCTCTTTGTCCAGGACAGAGAGAGAGGGAGAGAGAGAGAGAGAGGGAAACCAGGTTCTTCCTCTTTGTCCAGGACAGAGAGAGAGAGAGCAGGAGAGAGAGAGAGGGAAACCAGGTTCTTCCTCTTTGTCCAGGACAGAGAGAGAGAGAGAAGGAGAGAGAGAGAGAGAGAGAGAGAGGGAAACCAGGTTCTTCCTCTTTGTCCAGGACAGAGAGAGAGAGAGCAGGAGAGAGAGAGAGGGAAACCAGGTTCTTCCTCTTTGTTCAGGACAGAGAGAGAGGGAAACCAGGTTCTTCCTCTTTGTCCAGGATAGAGAGAGAGAGAGAGAGAAGGAGAGAGAGAGAAAGAGAGAGGGAAACCAGGTTCTTCCTCTTGGTCCAGGACAGAGAGAGAGAAGGAGAGAGAGAGAGAGAGAGGGGAAACCAGGTTCTTCCTCTTTGTCCAGGACAGAGAGAGAGAGAGCAGGAGAGAGAGAGAGAGAGAGAGAGAGAGAGAGAGAGAAGGAGAGAGAGAGAAAGAGAGAGGGAAACCAGGTTCTTCCAATTTGTCCAGGACAGAGAGAGAGAGAGGGAAGGAGAGAGAGAGAGAGAGAGAGAGAGAGAGAGAGAGAGGGAAACCAGGCTCTTCCTCTTTGTCCAGGACAGAGAGAGAGAGTGAAGGAGGGAGAGAGGGAGGGAAACCAGGTTTTTCCTATTTGTCCAGGACAGAGAGAGAGAGCGAAGGAGGGAGAGAGAGGGGGAAACCAGGTTCTTCCTATTTGTCCAGGACAGAGAGAGAGAGCGAAGGAGGGAGAGAGAGGGGGAAACCAGGTTCTTCCTCTTTGTCCAGGACAGAGAGAGAGCGAAGAAGAGAGAGAGGGAGGGAAACCAGGTTTGACTGGAAAACTGCCTACTTGGGATTTGTTCCCAATAAAAAATACCCTTTACACCAAAGAGGAGCCACGCAGGAGCCCATCTCAAACCACGCAGCCTGAGGACAAGCCCCCCCAAAAACCATGCTCCCCAACCCCTCCTAACCGGATAACACGCTCACTGGAAACAATAGAGTTATTTCCTGGTGCAGAGTGGGACTGAGCGGTGGCATCCCAGGGCAGAGAGCTGAAGGGGTGGGGGGCGGAGTGGGGTGGGGTGCCGGGAGGGTGTATGGGTAGGAGGGGGATCTCTAATGGGCTTGGGGAAGCTGCCGGGACCTGGTGGAGGACCGCAGGAGGCCCTCCTCTCCTAGCCTGTGGTCTTGCCTTGGGCAGGCCTGCCACAACAGCAGTCAGGTGGGCTGACAGACTGAGGGAGGCAGAGGGGCCCAACCCATAAGGGCTGCCATCAACCCCCCTCCCTCCTCCACACAGATGTTATGGTATGGGGAGCAACAAGCTGTGGCATGTACAAATAAAGACACTGTGATTTGACGCTATTCGTTTTCAATGGGAAGACATCAAAACAGAAAGAACTGAGACATTATGTACTTTAAAAAATGTTTTCACAATCAATCTAAAATAAAAACATATCCCAAGCAAACAAGAGCGATATTTTTGTGAAACAAAATGACATGCCTGAGCTCTACTATGTTTTAATTCACATTTAAGCACATGTTTACACTCACCCTGCAAGATTAAAAGTAAAATGTTTTCTCATGCAACATGGAGAGGGCTTTGAAGTTTAGAGTTCATATTAATAAATTCATATCAAATTATCTATGGTCATTTACAGACATGAATTAAAAATGAATTTGTGTCTGCCTCTTAACTCGATCCATGTTTAAAGTACAGTATTCATGTGTGTGTGCAGGGCAACCCATCGGCGTGTGTCTATTTGTGTGAGCGCACGTGTATTTACACACACACACGTTTATAAAGTCCACTCTCTTTGACTATGTCTGTTATGGACTTGTACACCTCTGCCCCCTAACCCCTTCAACCTTCCAACCCTATGAGGATCAGAGGGGGCTGCCCCCTAACCCCTCCAACCCTATGAGGATCAGATCAGAGGGGGCTGCCCCCTAACCCCTCCAACCCTATGAGGATCAGATCAGAGGGGGCTGTCCCCTAACCCCTTCAACCCTATGAGGATCAGAGGGGGCTGCCCCCTAACCCCTTCAACCTTCCAACCCAATGAGGATCAGAGGGGGCTGCCCCCTAACCCCTCCAACCTTCCAACCCTATGAGGATCAGAGGGGGCTGCCCCCTAACCCCTCCAACCTTCCAACCCTATGAGGATCAGAGGGGGCTGCCCCCTAACCCCTCCAACCTTCCAACCCTATGAGGATCAGAGGGGGCTGCCCCCTAACCCCTTCAACCTTCCAACCCTATGAGGATCAGAGGGGGCTGCCCCCTAACCCCTCCAACCTTCCAACCCTATGAGGATCAGAGGGGGCTGCCCCCTAACCCCTCCAACCCTATGAGGATCAGAGGGGGCTGCCCCCTAACCCCTTCAACCTTCCAACCCTATGAGGATCAGAGGGGGCTGCCCCCTAACCCCTTCAACCTTCCAACCCTATGAGGATCAGATCAGAGGGGGCTGCCCCCTAACCCCTTCAACCTTCCAACCCTATGAGGATCAGAGGGGGCTGCCCCCTAACCCCTCCAACCCTATAAGGATCAGAGGGGGCTGCCCCCTAACCCCTCCAACCTTCCAACCCTATGAGGATCAGGGGGGGCTGCCCCCTAACCCCTCCAACCCTATGAGGTGCAGACCAGAGGGGACTGGCCCCTAACCCTTCCAACCCTATGAGGTGTAGATCAGAGGGTGCTGCCCCAGCTCTCCCCTCCTGACTGGGCCCTGGATCTGTGTGTGGAAGTAGCGGTGCGTGGGTTAAATCACTGGGGAAGCCAAGCCAGGAAGAATATCCATATTACAACCTATGTATTGTGAAAATTGCGTGGTTTGCTCTACAACTTGTTAGTTCATATGCCTTGCGACCATGATATATACCTAAGGCCGAGGCAATAAGAAGACACAGTGGCAGAATAAATTTAAACACACCTTAGTTTCACCATAAAACCAGAGAGCAACATCTTTCCAGTGAAGTCCATAAAACATATTGAATGTAACAAACAGTTGCATGACCTACAGCATGTTCAAGAAAGTTCATGTTTCAGACAATTTAAGACCACTAAACAACTCTTGATTTAGAACCACAGAGAGTTACTGCAAGTCTCAAACAAACAGGAGCTGACCCCACTATTCCAGCACCATGTGTGTGTGTGTGTGTGTGTGTGTGTGTGTGTGTGTGTGTGTGTGTGTGTGTGTGTGTGTGTGTGTGTGTGTGTGTGTGTGTGTGTGTGTGTGTGTGTGTGTGTGTGTGTGTGTGTGTGTGTGTGTGCGCAAGTAGAAAAAACATGTTGACTCACCCTACTTGTAGAGAAACGCCAATGTCATCCTCCTCTCTTTCATGTTGCCTAAACAGTCTATGACTCTGTCATATAGTACACACTTTTAGTTTTTGTTGTTCTAGGCTACCTGGCTAAAATGCTTGATCATATTGATCTTTCATCTTCTTAGGCAAGGAGCACAATGTATGAATTTATGACTGGTCAGGAGCGTCGTTCTAATCATTGGCCAGTACGGAGAATTAAGTAAAACCACAAATCCAAATCCCTATCTCCATCCATTGCTAATTTAGGAAAGGGTCCATTTTAGCTAGCACAACACACAATTTGCAACAATTACATTTTTTTGTTGTCAATAATGACGTTTGTCTTTTGATGTGATGTGATTGGTGTGAAGCAAAATCCAAACTGACTTCCCTTGACACCTTTTTTTGATGCGCCAGCACCATTCACAGCTCAAGCTCACTCAGTTCAGCTCAACGCTGATTGTCTATTATTTAATATTTTTATCAAGGGAGGCCAAATTCCTGCTGGCTTCCTTTGCATTCAATGGTGCGGGTAGCAACAATATCATATTATTTTTGATCAGACAGCATCAGATAGATGGGCTACACATATAGAGATGCTCGGATGCTATCAGCCTCTTGTGAAATGAAGGAAAATTATGAAACACAGGGAGAAAAAAAATAGTATTTTATGTTTTTTTTATTGGTCCATTTTTTAGGAGGCCTTGCTTCCCTTGGCATCCATGGATACACACCACTGGTGTGTGACGCCTCTGGCATGACTCTCAGCAGGGTAAAACTGCCTCCTTATCACTGCTGCTCAAACATTCATTACACCGCTCTCGTGCAGTGTGTTCCAAAGGGAGACAATGCTGCCTCTCCAACTTTCAGCCTCTCTCACTTAAGCATCCTATTTACACAGAGATGGCAGGGAGGAAACTTCAAAGTTAGGGCCCCGGGTTCAGGTCCACATACATCACAGTGGAGGGACACACCGGGAGCAGCACTCTCTATTCAGCTGGGAGGTCATTACCGGGCTATGTTTACGTCTAAGCACTGATGTCTGTTGCTCTTTTAACATTTGGAATTCCCTGCTTCCATATACATCCCTTGCAGTCAAAATACCTTATGTTGTGGTGTGTGTGTTGTTGCTATAGCTGTAGTTTTTGTTGGTAGTACTGAGTGAGCCATCGTAGACACAGAAGATGACTGTGTGAGAGATGATTATGGTTTTTCCACATGCAGGGCAGAGCAGGGGAGTGTCCATTCATGGAGAGTCAGGCTAAATGTCTCAAAGTTAGTGAGAATTGTACTTGAACAATGTCATACTATACAATGAAATGCAGGTAGGGTAGTATTGCTCGGTTAGGGATGCTATACACAGATAATGTACATCAATTAAATAGAGCTATTATTCTACAAGACACTTCAAATGGCATATTTATCACAGACTTTCATCAAATACCTCCAATGTGTTTTAAGCGTGGTTGTGGACCTAGACCATCAAATACCTCCAATGTGTTTTAAGCGTGTTTGTGGACCTAGACCATCAAATACCTCCAATGTGTTTTAAGCGTGGTTGTGGACCTAGACCATCAAATACCTCCAATGTGTTTTAAGCGTGGTTGTGGACCTAGACCATCAAATACCTCCAATGTGTTTTAAGCGTGGTTGTGGACCTAGACCATCAAATACCTCCAATGTGTTTTAAGCGTGGTTGTGGACCTAGACCATCAAATACCTCCAATGTGGTTTAAGCGTGGTTGTGGATCTAGACCATCAAATACCTCCAATGTGTTTTAAGCGTGGTTGTGGACCTAGACCATCAAATACCTCCAATGTGTTTTAAGCGTGGTTGTGGACCTAGACCATCAAATACCTCCAATGTGTTTTAAGCGTGGTTGTGGACCTAGACCATCAAATACCTCCAATGTGTTTTAAGCGTGGTTGTGGACCTAGACCATCAAATACCTCCAATGTGTTTTAAGCGTGGTTGTGGACCTAGACCATCAAATACCTCCAATGTGTTTTAAGCGTGGTTGTGGACCTAGACCATCAAATACCTCCAATGTGTTTTAAGCGTGGTTGTGGACCTAGACCATCAAATACCTCCAATGTGTTTTAAGCGTGGTTGTGGACCTAGACCATCAAATACCTCCAATGTGTTTTAAGCGTGGTTGTGGACCTAGACCATCAAATACCTCCAATGTGTTTTAAGCGTGGTTGTGGACCTAGACCATCAAATACCTCCAATGTGTTTTAAGCGTGGTTGTGGACCTAGACCATCAAATACCTCCAATGTGTTTTAAGCGTGGCTGTGGACCTAGACCATCAAATACCTCCAATGTGTTTTAAGCGTGGCTGTGGACCTAGACCATCAAATACCTCCAGTGTGTTTTAAGCGTGGTTGTGGACCTAGACCATCAAATACCTCCAATGTGTTTTAAGCGTGGTTGTGGACCTAGACCATCAAATACCTCCAATGTGTTTTAAGCGTGGCTGTGGACCTAGACCATCAAATGTTTGTCTTTTTTCTATACAAAAAAGTGTGATTTTGAGAGTGAAAATCTGAAAAATGTATAGGAAAACTAATAACAAACCAATGGAAAGCATGATTTTTGACACAGGTTGCCTTTGCTTTGCTGGGCGGCCCGTTTGGGTACTTTCTGGCAAAATTATAGTATACCCACTTCTCCAGGCACCACTAAACCACTCCATATGGGCAATGGAAAGACAGCAGTCACGCACAGCATGATGTTAAAGGATAAGCAGTTCATAAACTCTGACATAATAAGCTAGTAGATCCCAATCATAAGAATACAAAAACACAACCATTAAGCATTTCTCAATTGAAATGTACAACTATTACTCCCCATTGCAAAAAGCATTTTACTTTTAGCACACAAAGTAACCAGTGACCTAAAGTTTAAAGTGAAACTGACAGCGTTTTAATAACATACTTTGATGATATGAAACAAACAGACAATCTTAATATCCATAAAAATATAAAATTCCCAGTTTATGCTAAAAAAAAACGAATTTATAAGAGGGTTTAAAAATAAGTTCTATTTGACTCAACGTTCCATGACATACACTAAGGTACTGCTAGCAGAATAGATGGATGCAGTTCAATACATGGTTAATATAATTCACCAATACATTTCTTGGTAGTCCAATAAATATTACTATCAGGTTGTAAATCACAGCAGGCCTGGTACATTGTTTGCTGCCTCCATTCAGAATGCACTGTTTCAGTTTCAATTACTCAATATTCTGGACAAATACAGATTAATCTAACTAAAGCTGGGAATGTCAATACAATCAAACTAGCAAGAGTAATGATCACAAGTCAGCCATAACGTGGCTAATAGGCTAGTATATATTTATATATTCATGTAGCAAGTTAAAAACACTGAACCTAATGTTAGCTGGCTAGCTGCTAGGAGGATGACATGTCATGCCATTGGAGGGTGAGTGACTGACCTTTCCCCTCATATCGTTTTTTGGTGGCTACACAGCTAGAGATGCAGGTGTCATTTTATTAGCTAGCAGGAACTTGAACAACTGTTATCTAGTTAACATATCTCTTGCGTTTGAAAATTCAGTCTGGCTATCTACCCCCGACATCAGAGCACTCTCGTCTGAGTGCAAAACAACTTATGAATTTACAAATGTGCAACACCCGCTGAATATTTCCAGTGTCAGTAAACGTAGACAAAAGAAAAGTAATAGTTAGTCAAGAACGCTCTAGATAACATGTAAACAGTCTAACCAGCGAGTAAAATGGTCAGAGTGAGGCGTTCTCTTATTTGTGTCTGAAAGTAACTAGCTAGCAAGCTAGGCAACTTTAGCCAGTTAGCTTGGGTGCTTGGTTGGGACAAGCATGCATTGGCAGGCAAGCTGCAGAAGGATAAGGAAGCTTCAATTCCCCATCATTTATCAATGCAATTTTGACGACCAACTAGCTGAAAAAGTTTCAGAGGTTCTTTCGTTAGATTTGAGCTTATCTTGCTCTGGCTAGCATATTAGTTGTTCATCTTTTTGTTCCTGATGTGCATACTGTAACTGAGGGAGAGAGAGCCTACATTTTCATGGTTGTTTGATCAATAGAACTGTAAAGTTGTCAAATGTAAGAGGACTACTGTGGTGTTTACATATTTGCAGAAATCCATACAGGTTTATTTTGTGGCTTTTGTCAATTGCGTTCTAATGATTTAAAGTATTTAAGTGTCATATCCTTCCTGGGGGTGTATATGAACAGATTTGAATAATATTGCATGTTTCTAAAAAGCTGCCAGTTAAATGCTACCATGTTTCACACACATAGGTTATTTTCAAAGAGATGGCTAACAACAGCAAGCGCACTGCAATTAAAAACAAAGTTTCACTCATGATCATCATTTGATGATGATCATTTGAAAGTTAACTTCTTGTTGAAAGTTATTCTGGAAAAGGGAGAAGCTAACAAATTAGCAACAATATCCTTAGATAACTCCTGCTGCAGCTGCTACAAACTACCCGACAACAAAAGCTAGCTAGGAAAACTACTGACCTGTTGGCCTTCAAGAAGGCAATAGTTTCTGGGAGTCGAGGCAGCAGGCAGGTGAGTCTAAACCGCTCTTATCCAGAGTCCTCTGTTGTCCAACTGTTTGTACGTGTTTGTTTTCCTGATTTTCCCCCACATTCCCAGCATAAGGTGCTAGTCGATTCAGGCGCAGCTGGGAATTTTATTGACAGAGCGCTCGCTTGTAGTCTTATGATCCCCATTATCCCTGTGAATAGACCTTTCCCGGTACATGCTCTGGATAGTCGACCATTAGGGTCCGGGCTAATCAGGGAAGCCACCATCTCCCTGGCCATGGTGACGCAGGGGGGTCACGAAGAGAGAATCCGTCTCTTGTCCACCTGAGAGCTCTGTTTACCTCGGCTCCCGTGCTGGCCCATCCGGATCCCTCTTTGGCGTTCATAGTGGAGGTGGACGCTTCCGAGGCTGGGATAAGAGCCATGCTCCCTCAGTGCATTGTGCTTTCTTCTCGAATAAACTCAGCCCGGCGGAGTGGAACTATGATGTGGGGGACCGGGAGCTGTTGGCTGTGGTTAAGGCTTTGAAGGCGTGGAGACATTGGCTTGAGGGGGCTAAACACCCTTATCTCATCTGGACTGACCACCGCAACCTGGAGTACATCCAGGCAGCGAGGAGACTGAATCCTCGTCAGGCAAGGTGGGCCATGTTTTTTTTAACCCGTTTTGTGTTTACTCTGTCCTACAGACCAGGTTCCCAGAATATGAAGGCAGACGCACTGTCCTGGCTGTATGACACAGAGTAGCGGCCCATGAGTCAGGCTTCCATACTCCCCTGCTTCCTGCCTGGTAGAGCCGGTCGCGTGGGAGCTGGACGCGGACATTGAGCAGGCGTTGCGTACAGAGCCCGCTCCCCTCCCGTGTCCCGTCGGGCATCTGTACGTTCCATCTGCTGTCCGTGACCAGTTGATCTATTAGGCCCACACGTCACCCTCCTCTGGTCATCTGGGGATCGATCGGACGGTGCGCTGTCTGACTGGGAAGTACTGGTGGCCCACCTTGGCAAAGGACGTGAGGGTTTATGTTTCCTCCTGCTTGGTGTGCACCCAGTGTAAGGCTCCTAGACACCTGCCCAGAGGTAGGCTACAACCCTTACCCGTTTCACAACGGCCTTGGTCACACCTGTTGGTGGATTTTCTGACGGATCTTCCTCCCTTACACGGAAACACCACGATCCTGGTCGTTGTGGATCGTTTCTCTAAGTTCTGTCATCTCCTCCCTCTGCCCAGTCTCCCTACGGCCGTACCAACTGCGGAGGCCCTGTTTACACACGTCTTCTGGCACTACGGGGTGCCTGAGGATATAGTGTCTGATCGAGGTCCCCAGGTCACTTCGAGAGTCTGGAGGGTGTTCATGGAACGTCTTGGGGTCTCGATCAGCCTCACCTCAGGTTTTCACCCCGAGAGTAATGGGCAGTTGGAAAGAGTCCTATTGCCAGGACCGGCCTGGGGAGTGGGCTGCGTTCGTGCCCTGGGCAGAGATGGTGCAGAATTCGTTCCGCCACTCCTCCACTAACCTCTCCCCCTTTCAGTTTGTATTGGGGTACCAGCTGGTTCTTGCACCGTGGCATCAGAGTCAGACCAAGGCTCCTGCGGTGGACGATTGGTTCAGGCGCATGGAGGAGACATGGGAAGCCGCCCATGGTCACCTCCAGCAGGCCGAGCTGCGCCAAAAGACCAGCTCGTACCGTCACCACAGTGGAGTCTGAGAACACCCCAAGGGGCCTGGGTATGGCTCTCGACCCGAAACCTGGCCCCCCCGCCTGCCCTGCCGGAAGCTAGGCCTGCAGTTTGTGGGACCATTCAAAGTCCTGAGGACAGTGAACGAGGTGTGTTACAGGTTACAACTTCCCCCCGATTACCATATTAACCCCTCGTTCCATGTGTCTCTCCTCAGGCCGGTGGTGGTTGGTCCACTCCAGGAGTCTGAGGTGCAGGAGGTTCCTCCGCCCCCTCTGGACGTCGAGGAGGCCCCAGCGTACTCCATCCGTTCCATCCTGGATTCGAGGCATCGGGCGAGGGGCCTTCAGTACCTCGTGGAGTGGGAGGGGTACGGTCCGGAGGAGAGGTGCTGGGTTCCAGTGGCGAATGTGTTGGACCCTGAACTGCTGAGGGAGTTCCACCATCGCCGGCCGGATCACCCTGCGCCTCACCCTCCGGATCGTCCCCGAGGCCGGTGTTAGTGCGCCACTGGAGCCGTGCATCAAGGGGGGGGGTACTGTCACGACTTCCGCCGACGTCGGCTCCTCCCCTTGTTCGGGCGGCATTCGGTGGTCAACGTCACCGGCTTTCTAGCTATCGCTGCTCCATGTTTCATTGATCCATTTGGTTTGTCTTGTTCCCTGCGCACCTTGGTTTACATTCCCCAATCACACTGCATGTATTTATTCCTCTGTTCTACCTCATGTCTATGTGTGATATTGTTTGTGTTATTTTGTGACGCGCCAGACTGGTGTTCTTATATTCCGTGTTGTTCACGAGGTATGTGCATTTGTTAAACATATATTTTGTAATTGTTTGTTCGTTTTTGCACTTTTGCCAGTTGGCTGGAGGTTTTGATTCCGTTGTGTCCGTCTGTTGGGTTCCTGTTTCAATAACGTGTGTGCCTGTTCACAACCCTCTGCTCTCCTGCACCTGACTACGCTACCAGTGCGCCTACCCTTGACAGTGGCTCTATTTTCCTTCAGCATGCATTTATTCTGAATGCCTAAAGAATCCATATGTTGTTCTGAAATCTGAACACAGAAATACTGAAGATTTTGTGGTGGTGATTTGACAAAATAACAATCATCGTCATAGATTGGACTCGCATTTTCTGGTCTTGGTCTTGACCCGGTCTCGCATCCATTGTCCTCCTCCCGATCTCAGTATAGACTCAGCCACCCCCCCCCCCCCCTGGTCTTGGACTTGACTCGGACTCGCTTTACATGGTCTCGAACACAACACTGGACCCATGGGTTCAATCTCAGAAATCTTACATTTCAACCCCAACAATAATATAGACAAACAATGACAAACAGTAATGATAATAACAACCTTATGCACTCACAGGGAAGACAGGATGTGAGTTAAATGAACAAAACCTAGTCTAATTCTCTAGCTCCTTCCTCAATTCTTACAGTTACCCTCAGAAAGTACACAAGAAAAAAGAAAATAGCATGCATATCATTCATTAGCAGCAAATAAAAGAAATTCTTTCTAATAGTGCCCCCAAATCCCCAAGCTCCCTGCAACATGGAGTGGGGAATAAAGAAATGGGGGAGAAAGATGTGGAAGGAAACCGTCTCCCTCAAGTGCTTGTTAGGCCCAAATTATTATGGCGATGAATAACTTTAAAAATAAATAAGGGAATAAATAAAAATAAAAAATAAACATTTATAGATCTAAGTATTATCAGAGGAGCTGCAGGTTTGTTTCCAAGCTCTCCAGGCCCGTTTGAAATCTGCCTTTGTTTTTCACTTTGATATTTAACTCCTAACCTACCCATCGTTTCACCTGATCCCCTGATAACGCTTCACCCACTTCCTCCTATATCCAACTTTTTAGCATGCCATGGCATTGCTGCCCTAATTGGTCATCATTATCATCATCATTAACATTATTATTTTCCTTGCTTCAAAATTCATTAGCATACTGTATGGAGACCCAGGGAGATGCTGTTCTGCGCGTACAGACAGAAGAGGAGAGAGATGGAAGAGAAAGACTTCGGAGAGTCAGAGATGAAGAGCTTGAGAGAAGTAGAGTGGTGGCCAGCTCCTCTCCTCACACCTCTCTCTCTCTCTCGTCTTCTCCAGGGGGACCCAGGATCCTGGCCTGCAGTGCAGGGACATCCCAACCCTGATTCCTAGTTCCAGTATCCCTCTACATCCCCATGTACCCCCGTCTCTCTTGCACAATTTCAACATGACTCTCCCTCTACACCCCCCCACAGCTCCCTGAGCCTCTGAGCGGCTCGCTACATTCCGTTTCATCACACATCAAACAGGCCTGACGCTCTTTGCGCCGTGCAGGCCGGACCCAGGGACAACAACATCTGCATAGGGAGGTGTGTGGGGGACACCGGCCTCTGAAGGGGGGGTACGGCGAGTGCAGAGCAGATGTCACAGGGACCTGAACAGCAGGTTAGGGGTAGGCCGCAGGGACAGCGAGAGGGACTGTCACCACCCACCCACCTCTAGCTAAGTCTAGAGAAAGAGAGAGGAGAGAGAGAGGGGTAGAGCGAAACACCCCAGTCCTGTCACATACACCCCTCCCCTACTGGCCCTCCAGAAAGGCCCCCCTCCCTCTGCCCCCTTTGACTGTCCAATTAGGTAATTAGTCACCCCAGTGCTAATAAGCTAATCATTATCAGTGTGTTTTTTCTATTACCAAAGCCTTGTCCTCCATGGGTGCTCCCTGAGGGTGGGGGTCCTTTCCTTTTCCTGTCGCGGAGCTGCGTTTTGGGGACACAGAGGTGGTGGGGTTCCTGTCGCAGAGCTGCACTGTGGGGACACAGAGGTGGTGGGGTTCCTGTCGCAGAGCTGCGGTGTGGGGACACAGAGGTAGCAGAGATAGAGGTATGCAGGGCCTTTGTCTCAGCACTTCCTGTGGCACAGAGAGAGCCAGCACTCTGCTCCACCAGCACATATAAAGGCCACCCTTTAATTGTGACAGAGAGACTCATCTTTGGAAAGGGTCAGAGTGGCTCTCACATCCATTAACACCAGGACTGTTTCCTCTTCCTGGCCTCAGCCCCAGAGCTGAGGTGGGTTGAATATGATCTGCCCTGTGCAACAATGGCGTTTCCCCAATTAGAACAAGTGTCAATCAGGAGCGTTCACTGTCAATGAGTCATCAAAGGGCTCTGCTGAAAATACAGTCAGTTCCAAAATTATTGGAACCCTTGATAAAGATTAGCAAAAAATACTATAAAATAAATAATACAGATACTGAGCTATATTGTATGCTCCAAAAAAATGAATTTGAAAAAGCTTGTTTTCCTTTTGAAGGCAACACTGTAGGCTTTACATTGGTTCAGATATATGCCCAAATGTCGAACTTAATTTTATTTATTTTTTGCATTGTGTGTTCTTGGTCTTGCAGGAACCAGGATTTGGGCAAAGATGTCCTAGTATTGTGTAAAGTCTTTTAGCAAACTCCAGGCATTTACATTTGTTGGATGACATGAAAAGAGTGCTCTTATCCATGCACACCAGTGGTGTTTGACATTGTCGGTGCTCGTAAGAAAAGACAAGTGCAAGTGTTAGAGCAAGAAAGGTAAAGGTAGGTTCTAAGAGGTAGGATTTCAGCCGCTTTGGGTAGATTGGCAGGGACTTAGCTGTCCTGACGTTGGGGCAAAGCTTGTGCCACCATTTGTGGCCCAGGACATAGAAGACGTTTGACTGAGATGAGCGGGGGGTTTTGTTTTCAAAAATAACCACAAGCCTTTGGCCTGGAGTGAGTTTTTCTTTCTCTGCCTCTTCTACTGAACGAGTTCCCAAAATGTTCACACTTCTATAGCTGAACTAAATCTTGATACGTGATTCAGTGTAGATTTCGCAGCTACCATTTCTGGGCTCATGGTAGGAGTGCTCTGAGCCCACTTGTTTACAGAGGATAGTAGGCTACTGTATCTAATCCTGAAAGTTTGGGAAGCCTGGGCCAGGCTGCTCAATGGGAATGAAGGGCAAACCTGCTTGACTGACCTTTCCCCAAAGGTCTGAGCCAGAGAGACCAGCCAAATATCCCCCCTTCCCTTCTCTTTCCTCTATCCCTCCATTTCTCCTCATCTCTCCACCACAGATGAAATTACAAAGAATGTTCAACTTTGCCACAACACCATCCTCTATCCTCCTCTCCCGATTCTGCTCGTTTTGTTTTCTGTATTTGTCTGGGGGAGTTGTGGCCCCCCACGGTGCACGCAGAGACAGCCGTTGTGCTGTCCTCATTACCATTCACATTTATTTTGTCATACAGTGAAGCGCTGGCTCCAAACAGCTGTTTTTTCCGTGGCAGAATAAACAAGGGTTTGTTCTTCTCACACAGAGGAGAGGGATAGGAGGAGGACAGAGGTCTCGCATTTCCTCAGGTGAGATAACAGATCAACAAGAGGACAGAGCACACTACTCACGGTTGAAAGTATGGTGGTTGTTTGTCAAAAACCTTGTTTCAGAGGAGGTTTAATTAGGAAAGATTGGCATACAGTAAGGGTCTATATGCGTAAACATTTGTATACATATTACATTTACCATTGAACCATGAATAAAACATTGAAGCAGTGATTCTTAACTATCTAGAAAAGCGTCAAACCTCAGAGAGAGAGAGATAATTAATGATAATTAATAGACACTATCTTTCTCCTCGATAACAAACCAGCGCACATGTGGTGAACAAGTGCAAGTATATGTGTATTGTGGGCAGCAACCTTTATTAGATACAGCAACATATAGCTAATAAGGGCACTAGGGCACATTATTACAGTGTGGGTAATGAGAGATAACTTCCTCACCATGGAGGTAGCGAGTGCATTGCGAGTCAGTCCACCACCACTCCATGCATTTTGTATCAGTCGCAATTACTTAGAGGCTGTTGATATTTCCCATTCACTTTATTTGTAAAAATGTACATGAAATTACCAGAGGCCAGCTGTAGGGGATAGTGGCTTGAAGCACCACACTAAATAACAGGTCCGTGACAACATTCTGGGGGTTTACTAATAACTAGGCTGCTTGTCAGGAAGGAGGGCTTGTCAGTTACATTTAAGCTACAGGATATGGGCTAATGTAAATCCTCCCCACTCCTCCTCATGTCGGAAGATGGAAGACTTTCCTCAGTCAATATGTTCTCGAAGAGAGATTGACATTTACACAATAGTTACCTGTAGGAAAATGGGGGAGTTTTTTAGTCCAGGGAGGCTCATGTAATTTGTCTCAACCGGTCTCAACCTTTAAGTCTTTACTGAAGACTCATCTCTTCAGTGGGTCATATGATTGAGTGTAGTCTGGCCCAGTAGTGTGAAGGTGAACGGAAAGGCTCTGGAGCAACGAACCGCCCTTGCTGTCTCTGCCTGGCCGGTTCCTCTCTCCACTGGGATTCTCTGCCTCTAACCCTATTACAGGGGCTGATTCACTGGCTTACTGGTGCTCTTCCATGCCGTCCCTATGAGGGATGCATCACTTGAGTGGGTTGAGTCAATGACGTGATCTTCCTGTCTGTCTGTTATATCTGGAGCACTTCTCCTGTCTTATCCGGTGTCCTGTGTAAATTTAAGTGTGTCTCTCTAATTCTCTCTCTCTTTCTCTCTCTCTCTCTCTTTCTTTCTTTCTCTCTCTCTCTGAGGACCTTAGCCCTAGGACCATGCCTCAGGACTACCTGGCATGATGACTCCTTGCTGTCCCCAGTCCACCTGGCCATGCTGCTGCTCCAGTTTCAACTGTTCTGCCTGCGGCTATGGAACCCTGACCTGTTCACCGGACGTGCCACCTGTCCCAGACCTGCTGTTTTCAACTCTCTAGAGACAGCAGGAGCGGTAGAGATACTCTTAATGATCGGCTATGAAAAGCCAACTGACATTTACTCCTGAGGTGCTGACCTGTTGCACCCTCGACAACTACTGTGATTATTATTATTTGACCATGCTGGTCATTTATGAACATTTGAACATCTTGGCCATGTTCTGTTATAATCTCCACCCGACACAGCCAGAAGAGGACTGGCCACCCCTCATAGTCTGGTTCCTCTCTAGGTTTCTTCCTAGGTTTTGGCCTTTCTAGGGAGTTTTTCCTAGCCACCGTGGTTCTACACCTGCATTGCTTGCTGTTTGGGGTTTTAGGCTGGGTTTCTGTACAGCACTTTGAGATATCAGCTGATGTAAGAAGGGCTATATAAATACATTTGATTTGATGTAATTTGTGATCAATTAAATATCATATTGATCCATAGCCTATACTACAGGCTATAGGTCTAGTTTATATGAAGAGCATGCTTGGAGAAGCACAGAGCAAAGTTAGATTTCTAAGAAAGATTATTCATACAGCACTTTTATTCGAATGGATGTCTTTTCACCCCCCTTGTCTGCAGTGGTCTGCGAATCCACAACCTTCTGGTTACTTCGCCATGTGATGCTTACAAAATGAAGAACAGTTTCTAAACTGCATATCTAAGGCTCTGGTCAGTCCTAAGAGTGAGGGTAAATGGTAGGCATGTTCTCTGCTATCCACTTTATGTTCTAATAGTTATTTCGAGTATAGGGGAGTGTCACTTTTTTTAAAGCGTTCAGGGAGGGTTGGGTAAAAATACACTTTACTGGAGGGAGGGCCATCCATTTTAATTCCAGAGAGATTAGATTTTCTCTAGGTATCCCTCATTATAAATAATATACATTCTCTCAACTGAACATTGCTAAGAGCTTCTCTTAGATTCAGTTACTAGTACTTGTACTGTATTAAGGTTGTTTTATTGTGATAAGTTGGTGTTCAATCTCTCCCTCAGTGTGTGATAGGAAAGGGAGGAGGTGGATGGGTACTGTCAGGCAGACCTCTGCTCTGTTAAGGCGATAACAGGTCAGATTCAGCCATCGCTCTGAGAGTTGCCTGTTGTGATTGACAAGTACAAAGAGACATCAGAGAGGTTTCCTGGTGGAGCTCCATGCTTTTATGTAGATAAAGACTTAAATTAAATAAACAGATAACTACTATCAGGCTTTTAGCCTGAGGCAATAGCATCACTACTAGATTAAACAAAACAATCATCTTCAAAAGTAGAAAAAGTAAATTGTCTTAACCGTCTTAATTATTTAACTCTGGGACAAAGCAATTCCCTGAATTCATTAGGGAACCACGAAAAGCATCATGGGCAGATTTGAATGACAGCAAATTCTTTAAACAGAAACAGTTAGACACCAGACGGATGATGATTATTCTTGATGACAGATTAGTGCTACTGACAGAATACCTATCCATCATGCCATTACTGTGGTTTCAGGCAAGTCATATTTGAGGGATGGACTACAAAACCTGCCCAAAACCTACCCACAAGGACAGCCCTTATTCCCTGAGCAGCCTACCAGTGAAGAAACCAGAGGTAGTATTCTGGAGGGAATTCTACAGAAGAATGCAAGAGAAAACAGACAGGGAATAAATTGAATCCCATACAGTGCGCAACATGTTCAAATAAATCCCATTTTCTTTGAAATTCAAATGAGCCGATAGTCTTCCATCCAATAACTAAGATGTGTAGTAATCAAAACCAACTGAACTGCCGTTGGACTGCACTCGGATTGTAGTCCTTTCACACATGTTTTGCCTTTGAAACAGATCATGTATTGCAGTGAGCGGCAGGACAGCGAGCCCAAGTCGCTGGCATGAAAGGAAAACAACACCACTGTCACGGCAACCCAGTTGGTGGGAATTGTAACGTGGCTTATATAGCAAGGATTGCTACATCGCCCTCTGCGAACGAGAAGGCACGTCCCTGTGCTACCAAAGCCCCATCAGATGTCCAGACCGTACATTCCGATGGCCTCACGGATGCCATCCCATTTCTGACACCAATGTAGTGAACGAAGTGGAAGGGAAGTGAACCTGGGTTGTTAACGTGAAAGGAAAACACCATGCGCATCGCGCCATCAGAGTTAATCCACTTGGTGGAAACTGTAACGTGGTAGCTCGTATATATTATTTCCCACAATAAACTGTCCAGGAAAGCTTCAACTCTCATATCTCTAAACCCAGTGCAGTTTTACTTAAACACATAACTCCCCCTAAATTGACTAGCAAATTGCCCTGGGCCTCCAGCCCTCTCCCCCCTCCCCTTTTGACCTTCACCCTTACTGGGGTCCCAAACATCCCATATTGATTCTGATAACTATCTGTTTACTCCTCGTAGGTCTCCACTCCCTCCCAGCTGCAGGAGAGGAGCATTGTTTGCCCCGAGGCAATCAGCGGGGCCCAGCTTGTTCCAGACTTTGATCATCGTTCAGTCAGAGGATGAACATATGCACGCTCTCTTCCTCCAGTTTGTCACCGTGCCTGATCATAAATCTATGGGCTCCCCTCTTTCTCTCCAATATGGGATGAGCCCCATGAATCAATGGCAGTAGTTTACGTCTCTTGCTCAACATAGATCCTAATGGTGGATGAATGTCTGGAGGTAAAACTGTGTTTATTCCAACTCCATGACGGATTCAGTATGCCGCCTCTCATCCACATGCATGCCAGGTAGTAGAAAATCAAATCACGGATATGAATATTATCAAAATGTATATGGGGGACGATGAGAGAGAACAACCTGAAAGGATTTCTGAGAACACAGCGTACGTTCAAAACAGACGAAGCAAAACGCGAATTAAGTCAATGATTTTCTAAGTGTTCATGCTGGCTAAAATGGGACTACTATAAAAGACACTGCAGTGCAGGGGTGCATCTGGCTCTCTGTCATGCCAGCCCTAGCTGTGAAGTAAGTGTACTAATTGCAGTGATATGGGCCTGCTACAGTCTCCACTGTTTGTCTGCACTAGCTAGAGGAACTAATTTAAGGGCTGGCGAAGAGCTGAGAATGCAGCCTGATAGGCTGAATGGCTGTGGAAGTGGGACACGGTGCCCTAACGGGGCGGGAAGGGGGGGGGGGGGGGGTTCTCCATTGGCCACTGTTGTGCTGTTGAGCTGGTATTCCTACACTCTCAAATAACTGAGCCAATATCACCACGCTTATTATGACCTAATTAGACATTAGCTAATGTGCCTATATACCCATCATCCTGCCCTAAATACCATAAATTATCTCATGGTCAACCTTTTGGTTATCATGTGAAAAGGCAGTCTCTATAGTCATGGGCAGATTGGCCATCTGGCATTTCGGTCAAATGTGTTAGAAATACCAGGGCCAATTTCCGGTCCCAGCCCGCCCCCGTCTATAGGTCATGACACAATTAAACATGGCTATTGATTCACATGAGCACCACTTCCATTGAGCCTTGCAATGGAGCCTCAAAAAATGCAATGAAATAAGAATTTCCAGGTAGCTGAGCTGCATGCAGTGAATAAAAACACAGTAACGACACGAGCCAAGGTTTGGCTGCAGATTCCAGGTTACAAGCAGCCCAAACTGTACGAGCTCTCATCCTCATCAAACTGCAAGTCTGAACTGAGCAATGAGCAGAGCGACCTACAAGGTGTTGGAGCCCAGGCCCTAATAAACCTGGAGCGCAGCTTGCCGTAAGGATACATCTTTTCCTGTCATGGAAAAACCAATCCACTCGCCCCGACAGTGATACCATCAGCCGTGCTCAGGGCGGCGTGACACAGGGATGACCCGCTGTTTCCTGCGTGAGGCCGGCTCTCCAGACTGATGAGCACAAACATCAAACAAGCCGTGACAGACCTCCCAGCGACGTCTCTCCACTGCCCTGTCTCATGCTCTCCCATTTTATTTGGGGTTGATGTAGGAGGACGGATCGTCAAATATCGATCATGGTGTGCTCCGTAAAATTCTCTCTCCAGGTTTGAGAGGTGATTATAGACCCAGGCCCAGCTGATGCAGACAGTGGTGTGTGTGTGTGTGTGTGTGTGTGTGTGTGTGTGTGTCTCTCTCAGATGCTGCTACCCAATATGTTCCAATCATCCAGACACAGACACCCCAAAGAGAATGACTAGAGGGAAAGATATCTAAAATAGGCCATGGAAATACTGAGAATAATGCATATGAAATCCAATCCTAAAAATGATAATGATTTGGAGCCATCCCTCCAACCATCGTCCTTTCCCTTGCCTGCCTTCTGTTGAAGAGGCTCCAGAAGTACCCATAAGATGAAGCTGGATTCCAACTGTTTGCAATAGGAATGGGCTGTTATTAATTAAGGTTGTGGGTAGAGTTTTTGACAGGGACTCCAGAGTGCAAAGCGGTGTGATTCTTGGCGCTGACCTAGCCCAGCGGGGGTACTCGCTGCGTCTTTGAGGAGGGGGGAAGATAGAGGGTGGCAGAAAGGAGAGAGGCAAAGTCGTGGGGGCTGGCTCCATGCCGGCAACCAGGCCTGCCACGTCTGTGTTCCTGCTTTGAAGTGTCACCTTGAGAGAAGAGCCGATGGCCGGGAAGCAGGGAGGGCGGGAGCCGTGGAAAGGAGTGGCACTGTTGGCATTGCTAGACACGGCGTTTTAATATTACATGGGCTCCCGTCCATCTCTCTACACACATAGAAAATTCCTTCTGCTTGATTTAGTTTGAAAGTAGATCTTTGGGGTTTTTCTCCTCGCCGTGCTGTGGCTCAACACCTGTGCTGGTTCTGTGTCCACCCTGGCCTGAACAAATGTCAAGCTCTCAAAACGGAATATATTTAGTAAGACATAATATCATTCAGCATAACACCAAATGGTCAATAATGTATGACGAGGTGCTTATATTCTGATCAATTTGATGTACAGTATTTCTACAAGAAAGTAGGCTTGAACCAAACATGTAAGTTGGCAGCAGAGGCAATATAACGGACTATAAAACTATACTGAACAAAAATGTAAACGCAACATCAATTCAAATCAAATCAAATGTTATTTGTCACATGCGCCGAATACAACAGGTATAGGTAGACCTTACTGTGAAATGCTTACTTACAAGCTCTTAACCAACAATGCAGTTCAATAAATAGAGTTAAGAAAATATTTACTAAATAAACTAAAGTATATATATTTTTAAGTAACACAAGAAAATTACATAACAATAACAAGGTGATGTGGACACCAAGGAACTTGAAACTCTCTTCCCGCTCCACTCTCCACCTGCCCCACTCTACCCGCTCCACTCTCTACCTGCCCCACTCTCCACCTGCCCCACTCTACCCGCTCCACTCTCTACCTGCCCCACTCTACCCGCTCCACTCTCTACCTGCCCCACTCTCTACCTGCCCCACTCTACCCGCTCCACTCTCTACCTGCCCCACTCTACCCGCTCCACTCTCTACCTGCCCCACTCTACCCGCTCCACTCTCTACCTGCCCCAATCCACTCTCTACCTGCCCCACTCTACCCGCCCCACTCTCTACCCGCCCCACTCTACCACTCTCTACCTGCCCCACTCTACCCTCTACCTGCCCCACTCTACCCGCTCCACTCTCTACCTGCCCCACTCGATCCGCTCCACTCTCTACCTGCCCCACTCTCTACCTGCCCCACTCTACCCGCTCCACTCTCTACCTGCCCCAATCTACCCTCTACCTACCCCACTCTACCCGCTCCACTCTCTACCTGCCCCACTCTACCCGCTCCACTCTCTACCTGCCCCACTCTACCCTCTACCTGCCCCACTCTACCCGCTCCACTCTCTACCTGCCCCACTCTACCCGCTCCACTCTCTACCTGCCCCACTCTACCCGCTCCACTCTCTACCTGCCCCACTCTACCCGCTCCACTCTACCTGCTCCACTCTACCTGCCCCGTCTATGTTAATGGTGTCTGCTTGGTCCATGCAACAATTTCAAAGATTTTACTGAGTTACAGTTCATATAAGGAAATTAGTCAATTTAAATACATTTTTTAGGCCTTAATCAATGGATGTCAGATGACTGGGAATACAGATATGCATCTGTTTAATTTAACCTTTATTTAACCAGGAAGGGCTCATTGAGATTTAAAATCTCTTTTTCAAGAGTGTCCTGGCCAAGATAGGCAGCACCAAGTCATTACAAAAATTACAGACAAACTACATGAAAAACTACAAGTAATCTAGTAAAAATTCACAAGAGTATAACAAAATCAAAAACAGCAAATTAAAATCATTGACAGGTCAGGGAATCAGTCTCAAGATCATTCATCAGTGATTTAAAAATACCAATCAGTTCTTCCAGTTTAAAAGTATTTTGTAAGGCTTTCCAAGACGATGGCGCAGAGTACATAAAAGCCCTTTTACCAAATTCAGTTCGGACATTTGGAACAGTTAGCAGGATAAAGTCCAGCGAACGAAGAACAATAAAAATGCCCAAATAAAAAGGTAGTAAACCCAAAATGGCTTTGTAAATAAAAGTATACCAGTGCCTGAGCCTACGAGTGACTAGAGAAGGCCAGCCCACCCTGGTATACAAAGTGCAGTGGTGAGTAAGGGTTTTGCAGTTTAAAATAAATCACAAAGTGCCATGGTAAAGGGTGTCAATTGATCTCAAACATTGAGGGGAAGCATTCATATATAAAATATCCCCATAGTCTAGTAAGGGCATAAATGTAGCTGATACTAGCCTCATTCTGGCTTCAAAAGAAAAACAGGCCTTATTCCTCAAATAAAATCGCAATTTCAGCTTCAATTTTTTTGTAAGTTGTTGAATATGCAATTTAAAAGAGACCGTCATCAATTAAAATTCCAAGATATTTATATGAAGTTACAACCTCAATCTCCTTTCCCTGACAGGTAGTAATAAGTGAAATGTTCCGAGGTCTATT
The DNA here is from genome assembly GCF_036934945.1 of Oncorhynchus masou masou. NCBI lineage: Eukaryota > Metazoa > Chordata > Actinopteri > Salmoniformes > Salmonidae > Oncorhynchus > Oncorhynchus masou. The sequence continues at coordinate 23,737,469 of NC_088219.1, forward strand.
TTTTGCTTTAGAAAACACCATTAGTTTAGTTTTGTCAGTATTGAGGATAATCTTCAATTGACACAAGGTATGTTGAACAGTATAAAAAGCAGTTTGCAAGTTCTGGAAAGCTTTTGTAAGAGATGAGGCACAACAGTAAATAACAGTATCATCAGCATAAAAATGAAGTTGCGCATTTTGGACATTTTGTTTATCAATAGTGAATAAGAGAGGACCAAGTACAGAGCCTTGGGGCACACCATTAAAGACATACAATTTAACAGACATAAGCCCATCAAATTGAGTGCACTGAGTTCTATCAGACAGATAGTTAGCAAACCATGCAACTGCATGCTCTGAAAGACCTACCCTCGATAACCTCTGCCTTAGCACAGCATGATCAACTGTATCAAAAGCCTTAGAGAGATCAATAAAAAGTGAGACACAATGCTGTTTTTTGTCAAGGGGTTCAGTGATATCATTTAAAACCTTCATGGCTGCTGTAATTGTGCTATGCTTCTTCCTGAAGCCCGAATGGTACATGGATAAAATAGAGTTAGTAAATAAAAACTCTTTTAGCTGTTCACTCACAAGGGTTTCAAATATTTTCACCAGGGGTGACAGCTTTGAGATTGGCCTGTAATTATTTAAAAGAGTTGGATCTCCCCCTTTTAAAAGTGGTAGGACAAATGCTGATTTCCAGATTTTCGGGATTTCATTACATTCCAGGGTTAGATTGAACAGATATGTAAGTGGTTCAGCTATGAAATCAGCTGCCAGATTTAAAACGCAGAGATCCAAAAGATCAAGACCTCTAGGCTTTCTCTGATCTAAGGATTTCAGGGCTTTATGTACCACCTGCACTGAGAATGGCAAAAAGCTAAAAGTTTGACCAGCTCTCACTGGTTCATCCACACAGGGTTGTAGAGACAGAGGACACTGAATCAAACAGCCTACCAGATGATACAAAGTGCTCGTTGAAGCAATTCAGAATTTCAGTTTTGTCATATGCAGCAACAGAGTCCTTCAAAACACATGGCGGTAATTCATTAACATTACTGTTACAGACAGACTTAATAGCCTTCCAAAACTTTCTAGGGTCATTCAGGTTGTCAGTGGTAACAGACATAAAATATTCAAACTTGGTCTTCCTGAGAAGAAAAGAACACTTGTTTCGTAACTGCCTAAAAATAAGCCAATCAGCATCAGAACATGATTTCCTTGCTTTAGCCCAGGCTAGATTACGGTCATGAATAATACAAGACAGCTCAGAAGAAAACCATGGATTATCCCGCCCTTTAACCCTGAACCTGCAGAATGGGGCATGTTTGTTTACTATTTGGAAAAAATCATCATGAAAGAATTTCCAGGCAGTTTCCACATCAGGGATAAACTCAATCTTGCAACAAAGCCTGCTCATTAAAACACTTCAAATTTCTCTTACGAATTAAACGTGGGTTTGTCTTAGGAACCTTAGTATTTCTAACAGCAACAACAACACAATGGTCACTTAAATCATTATAAAAAAAACACCAACCGCAGAATATTTATGTGGAACATTTGTCAATATCAAATCAATCAGGGTAGATTGATCTGGGCATTTCAGATTTGGGCGAGTGGGTGAGTTAATCAACTGGGTAAGATTCAATTACAAAACATTTTTAAATCATCAGACACCGGCTTTAACCAACACCAGTTGAGATCACCAATCAAGATCATTTCACTGTAAAGAAGTTTAGACATAAGGTGCGTCAAAGAAGAAAATGCATCACCGAGAGCAGAGGGGGGTCTGTAACAGCCAATCACAGTTATGTGGAGCAGGGATGGGGTCTATAACAGCCAATCACAGTTATAGTGAGGCCTTTTGAAACCTCAATATTCAAAGCAAGAAATTGCAACTGTTTACAAATAGTTTCAGATTTTGCCACACTTACAGGGAATTTAGTTTTTACATATATAGCCACACCCCCACCTTTCTTAACTCGATCAGTGCGATAAATATTGTAATGACTTATACAAATATCCTTATCAAAAACAGACTTGCTGAGCCAGGTTTCAGAAGTCACAATTACATCAGCATCAGTTGATTTAGGCCAAATCCTAACCCCATCATTTTTTTGACAACAGGCTGCGTACATTTAAATGAAAAATACCAAAACCAGATCTTGATTTGAAATCAGAGGGGGTTTGGAGACATTGCATATCAGGGCCAGGGTTAGGTTGCACGTTACCTGATATCAACAAAAGAAGAATAACTAGGCACCTCTGTTTAATAACCTTGCACGGCTTCTCTTTTTTAAGAGACCTTCCGCAAGCGAATTCTAAAAGTGAGTTTCCAGACAATACAAAACATTCATTTAAAACCATTAGACTTTGGTAGTGACACAAATTCGTACTGTTCACATCATGCCACAAATACATCAGCACTTGGACGAGTGGACCGAGTGAAAAAGAGCTATCTGTTGGTCACAGATACCTTAAAAAAAAGGTAGGGGCGTGGATAAAAAAACAGTCAGTATCTGGTGTGACCAAGCAGCGAGACATCTCCTTCTCATAGAGTTGATCAGGCTGTTGATTGTGGTCCCAATCCTCTTCAATGGCTGTACGAAGTTACTGAATATTGGCAGGAACTTGAACACGCTGTCATACACGTTGATCCAGAGCATCCCAAACATGCTCAAAGGGTGACATGTCTGGTGAGTATGCAGGCCATGGAAGAACTGGGACATTTTCAGCTTCCAGGAATTGTGTACAGATCCTTGCGACGTGGGGTCATGCATTATCATGCTGAAACTTGAGGTGATGGCGGCAAATTAATAGCACGACAATGGGCCTCAGGATTTCGTCACGGTATCTCTGTGACATTGAAATTGCCATCGATAAAATGCAATTGTGTTCGTTGTCCGTAGCTTATGCCTGCCCATACCATAACCCCACCGCCACCATGGGGCACTCTGTTCACAACGTGACGTCAGCAAACCGCTCAACCACACAACGCCGCACACGTAGTCTGCGGTTGTGAGGCCGGTCGGACCTAATACCAAATACTCTAAAATTACGTTGAGGTGGCTTATGGTAGATAAATTAACATTCAATTATCTGGCAAAAGCTTTGGTGGACAGTCAGTATGCAGTCAGCTTACCAATTGCACATTCCCTCAAAACTTGAGACATTTGTGGCATTGTGTTGTGTAACAAAACTGCACATTTTAGACTGGCCTTTAATTGTACCCAGCACAAGGTGCACCTGTGTAGTGATCATGCTGTTTAATCAGCTTCTTCATATGCTACACCTGTCAGGTGAATGGATTATCTTGGCAAAGTAAAAATGCTCACTAACAGGGATGGACACCAATTTCTGCACAAAATTTGAGAGAAATAAGCTTTTTGTGCATTTATAAAATGTATTTTATTTCAGCTCATGAAACATGGGACCAACACTTTACATGTTGCATTTATATTTTTGTTCAGTGTACTTCTTAGTTGGAGAGAACTTGAATTAAGGGGTGTACACTCCATTTGATAGTACTGCTATCATAAACTAAATCCATTTCAGTGATGCTAATTGCTAAGCTAATGTTACTCACTTGCCCATATAATTGCTTTTTTAATGAAAAGTCAGTATCATTAGGGGAAAAACACATCCTATCAAAATCTTTTAGCAATCTTCCCATGTCCCTCCCTCCTGCCAAGACTCCGTGTTGTAGAGCACACCAGAATATCAAGCACTGTGTCAGTCATTTCACTGGCAGTGTGCTGCGAGAGAATGAAGAGAGCTTCTCGGGTATGAGGGAAGTGTAACAGAGAATGCGGAAGGAGGTGTTTTGAAGTGAGGAAATAAAAAATAATAATCTTTCTACCCACTTTAAAAACCGTCCCAGTTCACAAATAGCAGTTTTAACTCCCCTGATTAGCTCTGACATCTGCAGCCTTTCATCT